>NW_024607990.1:15000-44025 GCF_018296145.1 Oncorhynchus tshawytscha
CTAAACTGCTGACCTTCTATGCTGTAATCTGTGTCAGTCTCCAACTCAGTTTTTTTCTCAATGTTTTTTTGTCATGCACCTTTATATTGGGGGACATGTCTGTGCCTTTTGTTCATACTGTCAACATATAGGACAGTGTATTTAGATGTAGGTGAAGTGTATCTACATGTAGGCAGAGAAAACATCACAAGTAGATACATGCATAAATACACGAACACGCTGAATGTCTGAATTAGTGGAATGTAATCCATTTTCATTAGAATGTCGTGCTGTTGCCTTATTCTAGCTTTTCAGCTCCACTACACATCTGAGTAAACAATTAGGTCAAATCTGGTCAACGCCACCGAATGCAGGTTGGCAAGTACAAAACAGCTGTTCTTAGCTATTGTCACATTGACCTTGAAACAGAACAGAAGCTGTTACTGCAATAGGAAAGAAACAGAACAAAAGCTGTGTTAGTTAATTGCCCAGAATCTTTCTCCATATTCTCATCACTTTTCCAGAATCTCATTGATTAATATGATCATCTTTATAGTATTTTTGTTATATTCAGATGTCTTAGTATATATTTGACTGCTTCCTCTCTCTATCTCCACATATCTCTCTATTCCCAGCTCCCCATCCCTCTTTCACCCGCTTGATCCAGTCTCCCACTTCTTTTTCTTTCTTTCTTCCTTCCTTCCTGTCTCTCTGTCTCTCGCTCTCCCTCTGTCTCTCAATTCAATTCAATTTAAGGGCTTTATTGGCATGGGAAACATATGTTAACATTGCCAAAGCAAATGAAGTAGATAATATACAAAAAAATGTACTGTGAACATTACACTTGTAACGGAATTCCTCTTCTTCAGAGGAGGAGTAGCAAGGATCAGACCAATGTGCAGCGTGGTAAGTGTCCATAATGATATATTTAATAAATCAACAGAACACTGAATAAAAATAACAAAAGTACAAACAAACAAGCGAAACAGTCCCGTATGGTGAAAACACTAACACAGGATACAACCACCCACAAACACAGTAGAAAACAGGCTGCCTAAATATGGCTCCCAATCAGAGACAACGACTGATACCTGCCTCTGATTGAGAACCATACTAGGCCAAACACATAGAAATATAACAACAGAACAAAACATAGAAAAACAACTTAGAATGCCCACCCCAACTCACACCCTGACCAACTAAAATAAAGACAAAAAAAAAGGAACTAAGGTCAGAACGTGACAACACTCACAAAAGTTCCAAAAGAATAAAGGCATTTGAAATGTCATATTATGTTTTTTTTCTCTCTCTCTCTCTCTCTCTCTCTCTCTCTCTCTCTCTCTCTCTCTCTCTCTCTCTCTCTCAATTCAATTTCAATTCAAGGGCTTTATTGGCATGGGAAACATGTGTTAACATTGCCAAAGCAAGTGAGGTAGATAATATATAAAGTGAAATAAACAATAAAAAATTAACAGTAGACATCACACATACAGAAGTTTCAAAACAATAAAGACATACAAAATAATGCAAACCATCTCTGGAGGATATTAGTTGCAAATTTACCTGATGGAATCCAACAAATGTCATATTATATATATATATATATACAGTGTTTTAACAATGTACAAATGGTAAAGGACACAAGATAAAATAAATAAGCATAGATATGGGTTGTATTTACAATGGTGCGTGTTCTTCACTGGTTGCCCTTTTCTCGTGGCAACAGGTCACAAATCTTGCTGCTTTGATGGCACACTGTGGAATTTCACCCAGTAGATATGGGAGTTTTTCGAAATTGGATTTGTTTTCGAATTCTTTGTGGATCTGTGTAATCTGAGGGAAATATGTCTCTCTAATATGGTCATACATTGGGCAGGAGGTTAGGAAGTGCAGCTCAGTTTCCACCTCATTTTGTGGGCAGTGAGCACATAGCCTGTCTTCTCTTGAGAGCCATGTCTGCCTACGGCGGCCTTTCTCAATAGCAAGGCTATGCTCGCTGAGTCTGTACACAGTCAAAGCTTTCCTTAATTTTGGGTCAGTCACAGTGGTCAGGTATTCTGCCGCTGTGTACTCTCTGTGTAGGGCCAAATAGCATCCTAGATTGCTCTGTTTTTTTGTTAATTCTTTCCAATGTGTCAAGTAATTATCTTTTTGTTTTCTCATGATTTGGTTGGGTCTAATTGTGCTGCAGTCCTGGGACTCTGTAGGGTGTGTTTGTGAACAGAGCCCCAGGACCAGCTTGCTTAGGGACTCTTCTCCAGGTTCATCTCTCTGTAGGTGATGGCTTTGTTGTGGAAGGTTTGGGAATCGCTTCCTTTTAGGTGGTTATAGAATTTAACAGCTCTTTTCTGGATTTTGATAATTAGTGGGTATCGGCCTAATTCTGCTCTGCATGCATTATTTGGTGTTCTACGTTGTACACGGAGGATATTTTTGCAGAATTCTGCGTGCAGAGTCTCAATTTGGTGTTTGTCCCATTTTGTGAAGTCTTGGTTGGTGAGCGGACCCCAGACCTCACAACCATAAAGGGCAATGGGCTCTATGACTGATTCAAGTATTTTTAGCCAGATCCTAATTGGTATGTTGAAATTTATGTTCCTTTTGATGGCATAGAATGCCCTTCTTGCCTTGTCTCTCAGATCGTTCACAGCTTTGTGGAAGTTACCTGTGGTGCTGATGTTTAGGCCAAGGTATGTATAGTTTTTTGTGTGCTCTAGGGCAACAGTGTCTAGATGGAATTTGTATTTGTGGTCCTGGTGACTGGACCTTTTTGGAACACCATTATTTTGGTCTTACTGAGATTTACTGTCAGGGCCCAGGTCTGACAGAATCTGTGCATAAGATCTAGGTGCTGCTGTAGGCCCTCCTTGGTTGGTGACAGAAGTACCAGATCATCAGCAAACAGCAGACATTTGACTTCGGATTCTAGTAGGGTGAGGCTGGGTGCTGCAGACTTTATAGTGCCCGCGCCAGTTCATTGATATATATGTTGAAGAGGGTGGGGCTTAAGCTGCATCCCTGTCTAACCCCATGACCCTGTGTGAAGAAATTTGTGTGTTTTTTGCCAATTTTAACCGCACACTTGTTGTTTGTCTCTCTCTCTCTCTGTCTCTCTCTCTCTCTGTCTCTCTCTCTCTCTCTCTGTTTTTCTCTCTCTGTCTCTCTCTTGCGCTCTCTCTCTCGCTCTCTCTCGCTCTCTCGCGCGCTCTCCCTCGCGCTCTCTCTCTCTTGCGCTCTTTCTCTCGCGCTCTCTCGTGCTCTCTCGTGCTCTCTCTCTCTGCATAGTTTATTTCTCCTGTCCTATTTCTTCTGTCCTGTGCCTCTCCAGTCTTATTGGCCTTTGACCTGCCAAATATGCTTTGACCCACTTAGCAGCACTCCCTCCCTGCAGGAGGGTGATTGAGACTGGGCCTGGGTATGGTGCAGCTGGGGTTAGTGGGGCTGGAGTTGGGATTGGTGGGGTTGGGATTGGTGGGGCTGGAGCTGGGACTTGAGCTAGGTCTGGGACTGGAGCTAGGACTGGAACTGGGACTAGGACTGGAGCAAGGACTAGAGCTAGGACTGGAGCAAGGACTAGAGTTAGGTCTGGGACTGGAGCTAGGACTGGAACTGGGACTAGGACTGGAGCAAGGACTAGAGCTAGGACTGGAGCAAGGACTAGAGCTAGGTCAGGGACTGGAGCTAGGACTGGAGCTGAGACTGGGGCTAGGACTAGGACTAGAGCTGGGACTGGGACTGTGTCCTGGGGTTTACAGCAATGTGTCCTAAATGGCAGGTCAGGACTAAAAACATGTTGTCTATTAACAGAAATAAACCATTTTCTTCTTTCTTTGATAGGTTTGGTTTATTTGGTGGTCAAGCATTGCTATTATCCATTGGTGCATGAATGACAATCTATACATTATGCCCAAATATTGTATAGATGGAAAACACATTACATGTCAATGTCTAAGATAGTGTAGTCTGGCCAGGCCTATGGTGTTCTCTCTCTCTCTCTCTCTCCAACATACTAAGGGCCTCCCTGAGGACCAAGCTTTCTGCAGCTCATTATCTTCCCCTCTGTGCTGCACACACACACTGGTTTGTTCGGTGTCTCCCTCGATTTCAAACTCCTGGGAAATGTATTGATTTTCTTTTTTTTTTTACAATCTGACTTGGTGCTTCACAACAACACCTACAGCACACGCACACGCACACGCACACACACGCACACGCACACACGCACACACACACACACACACACACACACACACACACACACACACACACACACACACACACACACACACACGCGCACACACACACACACACACACACACACACACACACACACACACACACACACACACACACACACACACACACACACACACACACACACACACACACACACACACACACACACACACACACACACACACACACACACACACACACATACATAGACAAATCCTCCTGGGCTGTTGCTCCACAACATTACATTTTGTGTTCTAACCAGCAGTGTTGCATAAACGAAACGCCTCGTGTGTCAGTTTCAACTTTCTGCTTTTCATTTGGTTCCCAAGCAGAGGAACACTGACCTATTAATCCTTTTCAATCAGAGTGACTAGTCAAGCACAAAGTCATGTCAATTCAGACTGAGGAGGGTTAGAGGTCAGAGGTCGTCGAGCCCCAGCTTTGTTTGACCGTGCCTTGCCCCCGTAGATCCAGTCTGAATGGGGTTATTGTGAGACTGGAGGAGAGGGGGACATCAATCTTCTTTCTGCTAGGTGGAACAAGAGGTATTGTGGTGCTGGGGAGGGAAATGTCAGACGTACTGCAATGGACCTGCCTTTTCTCACACTCTCACACTCACACACACACACACACACACACACACACACACACACACACACACACACACACACACACACACACACACACACACACACACACACACACACACACACAACATGCATGCACTCCCATGCAAACACCCACACACCAACTTCTTGACAGTAGCTAGAATTGAGTAAGGGCAGAATGTGTTGTACTTTTGAAATTACTTTTTACAACTGAGTTTTAGTGAATCCAACTGAATAACATTGGATTCAGTTTAGGAATGCCACCTTTAATGATATGTATAACTCTACCCAGAGAGTTGAATTCAGTTTAGGAATGTCACCTTTAAAAACTTCCTTGGGATCGGTGTCCCTTCCACTGGACGGTTGAGCTAACGTAGGCTAATGCGATTAGCATGAGGTTGTAAGTAACAAGAACATTTCCCAGGACAAAGACTTATCTGATATTGGAAGAAAGCTTACATTCTTGTTAATCTAACTGCACTGTCCAATTCACAGTAGCTATTACAGTGACAGAATACAATGCTATTGTTTGAGGAGAGTGCACAATTTTGAACATAAACAGTTATTAATAAACAAATTAGGCACATTTGGGCAGTCTAGATACAATATTTCTGGTTCCATGCAATGGTTCATTGGATCAGTATATATAATGATATGTATAACTTTACGCAGAGTTGGATTCAGTTTAGGAATGTCATCTTTAATGATATGTATTACTCTTCCCAGAGAGTTGAATTCAGTTTAGGAATGTCATCTTTAGTGATATGTATAACTCTTCCCAGAGACTTGAATTCAGATTAGGAATGTCATCTTTAATGATATGTATTACTCTTCCCAGAGAGTTGAATTCAGTTTAGGAATGTCATCTTTAGTGATATGTATAACTCTACCCAGAGAGTTGGATTCAGTTTAGGAATGTCATCTTTAATGATATGTATTAGTCTTCCCAGAGAGGGGTCTGAACCAGATGTGTGTTTGGGTTTTCAGGAAGCTAGTTATTTCAGACCACTGTCAATGTTCACTCAGATGAATGAGCACCAACCGCTGAGTGCAGGGATTCTGGACTGATACTTAGCTAGCAGCTGGAGACAAGTGATAGACAGGTGAAATATCTGACCCACTCACACACACACTCACACAGTTGATCATCACTATACCTGCAGCTTAAAACCTTCAACCCCTTAAAACCTTAACCTTCAATCCCCATCTAACCAGGTGTCAGGAATTGACATATTCAGATGCAGATGTGGTGGGTGCAAATCCTCTACAGTACATATGCAGATGATGCATATTTAAAACACACAGGAGTGACCTACACAGAAGTAGTTACACGTTCTCATATTGTGGCAATTTTATCTGCGCCAGCCCTCCCAATAGGCAAAAAAAATCACAATAATTGAGTTTGATTTCTCGAGTATAAACCCTTTTCTGACCTGAAAGAAGCAGACATTGAGGAAAGGTAGCAGGTTTTACCGTGGTTTTTTTGTCTTTCAGAATCCAGCCTCAATTTTGCGACCCTGCTGTTTACAGAATAGAGACACAACATGGTGTAGAACACAGGTGGGTAGTCACTAGATCACATCTATACTAGGTACAGTATCTCACCCCATAAGACACACAACATGGTGTAGAACACAGGTGGGTAGTCACTAGATCACATCTATACTAGGTACAGTATCTCACCCCCATAAGACACACAACATGGTGTAGAACACAGGTGGGTAGTCACTAGATCACATCTATACTAGGTACAGTATCTCACCCCCATAAGACACACAACATGGTGTAGAACACAGGTGGGTAGTCACTAGATCACATCTATACTAGGTACAGTATCTCACCCCCATAAGACACACAACATGGTGTAGAACACAGGTGGGTAGTCACTAGATCACATCTATACTAGGTACAGTATCTCACCCCCATAAGACACACAACATGGTGTAGAACACAGGTGGGTAGTCACTAGATCACATCTATACTAGGTGCAGTATCTCACCCCATAAGACACACAACATGGTGTAGAACACAGGTGGGTAGTCACTAGATCACATCTATACTAGGTACCGTATCTCACCCCATAAGACACACAACATGGTGTAGAACACAGGTGGGTAGTCACTAGATCACATCTATACTAGGTACAGTATCTCACCCCCATAAGACACACAACATGGTGTAGAACACAGGTGGGTAGTCACTAGATAACATCTATACTAGGTACAGTATCTCACCCCTTAAGACACACAACATGGTGTAGAACACAGGTGGGTAGTCACTAGATCACATCTATACTAGGTACCGTATCTCACCCCCATAAGACACACAACATGGTGTAGAACACAGGTGGGTAGTCACTAGATCACATCTATACTAGGTACAGTATCTCACCCCCATAAGACACACAACATGGTGTAGAACACAGGTGGGTAGTCACTAGATCACATCTATACTAGGTACAGTATCTCACCCCCATAAGACACACAACATGGTGTAGAACACAGGTGGGTAGTCACTAGATCACATCTATACTAGGTACCGTATCTCACCCCCATAAGACACACAACATGGTGTAGAACACAGGTGGGTAGTCACTAGATCACATCTATACTAGGTACCGTATCTCACCCCATAAGACACATAACATGTTGACTCCATTTATTATTATTGTACAAGACTAGTCTACTGTACATTCAAAGAAAAAGGGTTCTAAAGGGGTTCTTCTGCAATCCCCCTAGGAGAACCCTTTGAATAACTATTTTTGGTTCCAGATAAACCCTTTTTGGTTCCAGGTAGAACCCTTTTGGTTCGATGTAGAACCCTCTGTGGAAAGGGTTGAACCAAAACGGTTCAACATGGAACCAGAAAGGGTTCTTCAAAGGGTTATCCTACAGCCGAAGAACCCTTTTAGGTTTTAGATAGCACCTTTTTTCTAAGAGTGTATGGAAGTCATCCTCATGCTCCCGACCACGTTGTTGACATCAAAATGACTCCTCCATTCACAGCTCCCAACCAGCCGCCACGTTCTCTCCCTAAGAACTGTGGCTGAACGCCTATTAGGGTTGACTATCATCAACTGCATTATCTTCCTTTGTCCTCGACGGAATAGGGAGGAGAAAAAAAACATTAATTATATTAAGTAATTTCAATAATGATTTAATTCTCCAAATGCTTGTTATGTGAATACTTTAGAGAGGAGAGAATAAGTGGGTCTTTCAAAGAGTGCTATGCTGAGGTCACGGTGGTTCTGACTGCACATCAGCATGAATATATTCATTGTTTTCTATTCCACTGTGTTGACTGAGAGCATGATGATGAATACAGGGTTGTGTCTCATGCCCATTTAGTTTGAAATGGCAGGGTAATCATCCAGGTGTATCTGTAAGCATTGACTAGGCCTGAAAACTGTGTTTCAAGTCGGTGTGTCAGATTGAGGTGTTCAAATGGAAGTAGGCTTTGATGTTGAAATATTTGTAAAGGTTTCCCATAATGCAATGTTTGCTAGTCTTTTCGGCCACCAGATGGTTCAAGAATTTGTTGTAGCTCTGAATTGGCATACCTCATTGAACCATGCAACCAATCATCAACGGTTGTTTCCGGACGGGACCCTTTACTCTTTCACAACAAACCCACCAGGCAGGAAGTGCTCAATCAGCAATACTATGACATCACTTCCTGCTGCACACTGGGCCAGCAGAGATATGTTAGGAAAGCGTACAAACAGAACCAACGGCCAAACAGATTCCTCCTTCACACAACACACACAGCTGTTTCCTCCTCTGACTCCCCTGAGTGTGTGTGTGTGTGTGCATGCGTGCACTCTCTGGTTCCTGGAAAAGTGAGGGATTGAGTTACACTCTGTGGCGAGACAATATGCTGACAATGTCAATTCCTTTTCCTTTCAACCTCTCTCTCTCTCTCTCTCTCTCTCTCTCTCTCTCTCTCTCTCACTCTCTCGCTCTCTCTCGCTCGCTCTCGCTCTCTCTCTCTCTCTCTCTCTCGCTCTCTCAGTCTATTGGCACTCACTACAAAGACCTGTTATAGTTACAGGTAGAGTTGCCTCATCAGACTGTTACAGGTAGAGTTGTCTCATCAGACTGTAACAGGTAGAGTTGTCTCATCAGACTGTTACAGGTAGAGTTGTCTCATCAGACTGTAACAGGCAGAGTTGTCTCATCAGACTGTTAGAGGTAGAGTTGTCTCATCAGACTGTAACAGGCAGAGTTGTCTCATCAGACTGTAACAGGTAGAGTTGTCTCATCAGACTGTAACAGGTAGAGTTGTCTCATCAGACTGTTACAGGTAGAGTTGTCTCATCAGACTGTAACAGGCAGAGTTGTCTCATCAGACTGTAACAGGTAGAGTTGTCTCATCAGACTGTTACAGGTAGAGTTGTCTCATCAGACTGTAACAGGTAGAGTTGTCTCATCAGACTGTTACAGGTAGAGTTGTCTCATCAGACTGTAACAGGTAGAGTTGTCTCATCAGACTGTAACAGGTAGAGTTGTCTCATCAGACTGTTACAGGTAGGAATAGCAACTTTTACTATATCTGCAGCAGCCTCACTAGCAGTTCACTCACTTGTCCGATATTGGCTGAGGCTAAGATAGAAAATTACATTTTTTAACCTTTATTTAACTAGGTGAGTCAGTTAAGAACAAACACTTATTTACATTGACGGCCAACCGGGGAACAGTGGGGTAACTGCCTTGTTCAGAGGCAGAACGACAGATTTTTACCTTATCAGCTCGGACATTCGATCTAGCAACCTTTCAGTTACTGGCCCAACGCTCAAACCACTAGGCTACATGTTGCATGTGTAAATACGTCTACTATAGTAGATCCTTTCTCATATCAAGGTTGGGACATTTACAGTAAAATAAACTCATTATTATTGGATTTAATGCTGTCTACAGCTTTGTTCTTTTAATAATGTTGCCAGTGCCAGTCAATACAAAAATCCCATTTCCTTCGTATCAATCTCATTTCAAACTAAAGGCCAAGACTAAATTAAGTCCTTTGTGTGAGTCTCTATTGAATAGTAAGGTTTCCTGTTAAGCAATTTTTCCAGGAGGGTTTTTTCGGCTCTATTTGCTACAATCCCCTTCTATGAGGATCATGAAAGGCAATAGTGACTTAAGATTCTGTGAGTGTGTGGTGTGTGTGTGTGTGTAACCTTGCCCTGAGGCATTACTATTGTATTAGCAGTTGGAACACGTAACCTTCACCTTTACTCTCGACTCAACGTCCAACATAACACACACTTATAATGTACTGCTTCAACTCTAGGTCACTGTCACACCAGCCTTTGCTTTGGCTCCCCCTCCTGTCCAGCTCAGGCGTTTGGCATTGCCGGTCTTCTAGTAGCTGGTGAACCAACTGCTGGCAAACGCCCTTCACTCATCAACCCCGGACTTGTCTTGTCATCATTACACACACCTGGTTCCAATCCCCACTCTATCACTGTATTTAAATTCCCTCTGCCATTTGTCTTTGTCGGTCATTGTAAATGTTACTTGTTTTCCTGAGAGGCATCTAGCCTACTATTTCCTGAGTACATTATATTTTTCACTTTGGGTTCACCCTGTGCCTTTTTGTTTATGAAGATATATTTTGAGCACAACAGCGTTTGGGTTTTGTCCTGCGTTGATCTATGGTGCTTAAATAAATGCAGTAGTTCTAAACCTGTGACTGCTTCCTGCCTACTCCTCTCTACACTAGTGACAGAATGACCGACCTAAGAAAACAGCGCCTCACAGGACTGACATGGACGAGGTGCTCCTGGCCGTACGCTAACTGCAGGATACACCACCACCTTCCCCTGTTGTGGTTCCAGCCACATCACCCGGTCTGATCAGCAACGTCTACCTGCCCCTTTCGGAGTGGTTTGACAGCACCCCCAGCTCATTGTAGGGGTTTCTCCTGCAGTGTGACCTCCACCTGGCCCTCCATGCCCGAACGGCCTCCGAGAAGGACAAGGTGGCCTTGGTGATGGACCACCCCTGGAACACCTGTCCCAGAAGGAGAACCGGGCGTGGAAGCGACAGGCCGAGGAGCTCTCCTGCACCTCCCCAGGTAAGTGTGACCGTGCCTTGCTCCTCTCTGGCCACCCAGCCCGTCCTCCTCTCTGTCACCTTCCCTGACTATCCTGGCCCCCCACTGAGTCCTGCCCTAGTGGACACAGGTGCTGCAGGCAACTTCCTAGATCGGTCAGTGGTCTTATCATTACGCATTCCTCTAGTCCCTTTACAACCCCCTATTCCAGTCCTTGCCCTAGATAACCATCCCCTAGGAACAGGACTGTTGCGCCAGACCACGATTCCCATTTCCCTCACAGTTACTCACATTCACCATGACCACACCACATTCCTCATCTTAGACTCTCCTGCACACCCCGTAGTTTTAGGTTTCCCCTGGCTACAGTTGCATAACCCCAGTATATCGTGGACAGAGCGGAGGTTGTTGGGTTGGTCACAGTAAAGTCAGTGGAGGTGTCTCTCTGTGTCAATCTGTGCCTCCTCCGTGGAAAGTCCGGACGAGGCCACCCACGTCCCTATTCCGGAGGAAAACCTACAGGTGGACTTTTCGAAGACTCGTGCCGCGTGCCTGCCCCCTCATCGCCCATGGGACTGCACTATCGACCTACTGTCTGGTTCTGCCCTCGCGGGGGCACATCTACCCTCTCTCGCATGCAGAAACCGAATCCATGGAGGCCTACGTCCAGGAGACAATGGCCCAAGGATTCATCTATCTGTCCACCTCTCCGGCCACCTCCAGCTAATTTTCCATGAATGAGGGAGGTCTCCGCCCCTGTATCGATCACACTGAATAAGACTACTGTTAAATTCAGTTATCCCATGCCTCTCATACCCACTGTAATCAAACAGATGCATGGTGATAAGTACTTTAAGAAATTGGATTTACGCAACGCCTACAACCTGGTGCGCATCAGAGGGGGGGGTGAATGGAAGACCGCCTTCACCACCAGCACCGGGCACAACGAATACAGGATAATGCCCTACGGCCTTACAAATGCACCCTCGGTGTTTCAATCCTTCATTAATGAGGTGTTTAGTCGCTGTGTAGTGGTGTACATAGATGACATCTTGGTGTACTCCACTACACGCGAGCAACATGTCTCATGTCAGGTCCGTTTTGGAGAGGCTGATGGGGCATCACTTGTACGACAAGACGGAGAAGTGTCTTTTCTTTCAGCAGGCAGTCTCCTTCCTAGGCTATCGTATATCCACAGCGGGAGTGGAGATGAAAGAGCAGAGCGTCAGTGCAGTACGGTCGTGGCCTGCCAACATCAAGGCGGTGCAGCACTTCCTTGGTTTTTCCAACTATTTCAGACTCTTCATTAGGGGTTTCAGCACAGTAGTGGCCCCTCTCACCTCCTTCCCGAATGGGAGGTCCTCGACAGCTGCGCTGGACTGGGGAGGCCAACGAAGCCTTCCATACGCTCAAGGAATGTTTTACTAACCTACCTGTTCTGGCTCACCCTGACCAGTCTCTGCCCTTCATCATGGAGGTGGACGTCTCTGAGGTTGGAGTAGGGGCTGTTCTCTCCCAATGCACTGGATCGCCACCTAAACTCTAGGGGCTCGCCGGCCTTCTAGCTGCTGCCGAACCTACTGCTGGCAAACGCCCTTCACTCATCAACCCCAGATTTGTCTCGTCATCATTACACACACCTGGTTCCTATCCCCACTCTATCTAACCAGGTGTCTGGTTAGACTGTAAACTCTCCTTCAAGACTCACATTAAGCATCTCCAATCCAAAATTAAATCTAGAATTGGCTTCCTATATCGCAACAAAGCCTCCTTCACTCATGCTGCCAAACATACCCTCATAAAACTGACCATCCTGCCGATCCTCGACTTTGGTGATGTCATCTATAAAATTGCCTCCAACACTCTACTCAACAAACTGGATCAAATCAAATCAAATCAAATCAAATTTTATTTGTCACATACACATGGTTAGCAGATGTTAATGCGAGTGTAGCGAAATGCTTGTGCTTCTAGTTCCGACAATGCAGTAATAACGAGCAAGTAATCTAACTAACAATTCCAAAAAAACTACTGTCTTATACACAGTGTAAGGGGATAAAGAATATGTACATAAGGATATATGAATGAGTGATGGTACAGAGCAGCATAGGCAAGATACAGTAGATGATATCGAGTACAGTATATACATATGAGATAAGTATGTAAACCAAGTGGCATAGTTAAAGTGGCTAGTGATACATGTATTACATAAGGATGCAGTCGATGATATAGAGTACAGTATCAACATATGCATATGAGATGAACAATGTAGGGTAAGTAACATTATATAAGGTAGCATTGTTTAAAGTGGCTAGTGATATATTTACATCATTTCCCATCAATTCCCATGATTAAAGTGGCTGGAGTAGAGTCAGTGTCATTGACAGTGTGTTGGCAGTAGCCACTCAATGTTAGTGGTGGCTGTTTAACAGTCTGATGGCCTTGAGATAGAAGCTGTTTTTCAGTCTCTCGGTCCCAGCTTTGATGCACCTGTACTGACCTCGCCTTCTGGATGACAGCGGGGTGAACAGGCAGTGGCTCGGGTGGTTGATGTCCTTGATGATCTTTATGGCCTTCCTGTAGCATCGGGTGGTGTAGGTGTCCTGGAGGGCAGGTAGTTTGCCCCCGGTGATGCGTTGTGCAGACCTCACTACCCTCTGGAGAGCCTTACGGTTGAGGGCGGTGCAGTTGCCATACCAGGCGGTGATACAGCCCGCCAGGATGCTCTCGATTGTGCATCTGTAGAAGTTTGTGAGTGCTTTTGGTGACAAGCCGAATTTCTTCAGCCTCCTGAGGTTGAAGAGGCGCTGCTGCGCCTTCCTCACGATGCTGTCTGTGTGAGTGGACCAATTCAGTTTGTCTGTGATGTATATGCCGAGGAACTTAAAACTTGCTACCCTCTCCACTACTGTTCCATCGATGTGGATGGGGGTGTTCCCTCTGCTGTTCTGAAGTCCACAATCATGCGTGCATGGCCACGCAGTCGTGGGTGAACAGGGAGTACAGGAGAGGGCTCAGAACGCACCCTTGTGGGGCCCCAGTGTTGAGGATCAGCGGGGAGGAGATGTTGTTGCCTACCCTCACCACCTGGGGGCGGCCCGTCAGGAAGTCCAGTACCCAGTTGCACAGGGCGGGGTCGAGACCCAGGGTCTCGAGCTTGATGACGAGCTTGGAGGGTACTATGGTGTTGAATGCCGAGCTGTAGTCGATGAACAGCATTCTCACATAGGTATTCCTCTTGTCCAGATGGGTTAGGGCAGTGTGCAGTGTGGTTGAGATTGCATCGTCTGTGGACCTATTTGGGCGGTAAGCAAATTGGAGTGGGTCAAGGGTGTCAGGTAGGGTGGAGGTGATATGGTCCTTGACTAGTCTCTCAAAGCACTTCATGATGACGGATGTGAGTGCTACGGGCGGTAGTCGTTTAGCTCAGTTACCTTAGCTTTCTTGGGAACAGGAACAATGGTGGCCCTCTTGAAGCATGTGGGAACAGCAGACTGGTATAGGGATTGATTGAATATGTCCGTAAACACACCGGCCAGCTGGTCTGCGCATGCTCTGAGGGCGCGGCTGGGGATGCCGTCTGGGCCTGCAGCCTTGCGAGGGTTAACACGTTTAAATGTCTTACTCACTTCGGCTGCAGTGAAGGAGAGACCGCATGTTTCCGTTGCAGGCCGTGTCAGTGGCACTGTATTGTCCTCAAAGCGGGCAAAAAGTTATTTAGTCTGCCTGGGAGCAAGACATCCTGGTCCGTGACTGGGCTGGGTTTCTTCCTGTAGTCCGTGATTGACTGTAGACCCTGCCACATGCCTCTTGTGTCTGAGCCGTTGAATTGAGATTCTACTTTGTCTCTGTACTGGCGCTTAGCTTGTTTGATAGCCTTGCGGAGGGAATAGCTGCACTGTTTCTATTCAGTCATGTTACCAGACACCTTGCCCTGATTAAAAGCAGTGGTTCGTGCCTTCAGTTTCACACGAATGCTGCCATCAATCCACGGTTTCTGGTTAGGGAATGTTTTAATCGTTGCTATGGGAACGACATCTTCAACGCACGTTCTAATGAACTGGCACACCGTATCAGCGTATTCGTCAATGTTGTTGTCTGACACAATACGAAACATCTCCCAGTCCACGTGATGGAAGCAGTCTATCACAGTGCCATCTGTTTTGTCACCAAAGCCCCATACACTACCCACCATTGCGACCTGTACGCTCTCGTTGGTTGACCCTCGCTTCACACTCGTCGCCAAACCCACTGGCTACAGGTTATCTACAAGTCTCTGCTAGGTAAAGCCCCACCTTATCTCAGCTCACTGGTCACCATAGCATCACCCGCTCGTAGCACGCGCTCCAGCAGGTATATCTCACCGGTCACCCCCAAAGCCAATTCCTCTTTTGATCGTCTTTCCTTCCAGTTCTCTGCTGCCAATGACTGGAACGAACTGCAAAAATCTCTGAAGCTGGAGACTCGTATCTCCCTCACTAGCTTGAAGCACCAGCTGTCAGAGCAGCTCACAGATCACTGCACCTGTACATAGATGGGCTGTTTACAGATGGGCTATCTACCTACCTCATCCCCATACTATATTCATTTTTTTATTTATCTTGCTCCTTTGCACCCCAGAATCTCTACTTGCACATTCATCTTCTGCACATCTACCATTCCAGTGTTTTAATTGCTATATTGTAACACCACGATACTGGTCGTGGATCAGTTCTCTAAGTCCTACACGTCTTCCAGCACTACGGGGTGCCTGAGGATATAGTGTCTGGAGGGCATTCATGGAACGTCTGGGGGTCTCGGTCAGCCTTACTTCGGGTTTTCACCCCGAGAGTAATGGGCAGGTGGAGAGACCAGGATGTGGGTAGGTTTCTGCGGAAGGACCGGCCGGGGGAGTCTGCGGAATTCATCCCCTGGGCTCCGCCACTCCTCCACTAACCTCTCTCCCTTCCAGTGCGTACGAGGGTATCAGCCGGTTCTGGCACCTTGGCATCAGAGCCAGATCGAGGCTCCTGCGGTGGATGAATTTTTTTTTTTTAGTGCTCGGAGGAGACCTGGGAAGCCACTCATGTGCACCTGCAATGGGTTGTGAGTCGTCGGAAAGCGAGCACCGATCGCCACTGCAGTGAGGGACCGGGTCTGGCTCTCGACCCGAAACTTGCCCCTCCACCTGCCCTGCCGGAAGCTGGGCACGCGGTTTGTGGAGCCATTCAAAGTCCTGAGGAGACTGAATGAGGTTTGCTACAGATTACAGCTTCCCCAGATTACCGTACTAACCCCTCGTTCCATGTGTCTCTCCTCAGGCCGGTGGTGACTGGTCCACTCCAGGAGTCTGAGGTGCGGGAGGTTCCTCCCCCCCTCTGGACATCGAGGGGGCCCCGGCGTATGCTGTTCGAGCCTTACTGGACTCGAGGCGTCGGGCGAGGGGCCTTCAGTACCTCATGGAGGAGTGGGAGGGGTATGGTCCGTAGGAGAGATGCTGGGTGCCGGTGTAGGACGTTTTGGACCCTTCGTTGCTGCGGGAGTTCCACCGTCTCCATCCGGATTGCCCTGCGCCTTGTCCTCCGGGTCGTCCCCGAGGTCGCAGTCGACGTGCTGCAGGGGGGTCCTGTCTTTTACATGTGGAGTGTGATTAAAATAGTAACTCACTGCCATTGTCAACAATCAGCACTTTTTGGAGGAACTCCTTTCAACGTCTCTTCTCCAACGATTAATGACAAAGTAGTCTACCACTAGAACTGTGTTTAAATTAAAGGTACAAAATGAAAATGTGTAGCAGAAAACCAAGTTACTTATAATGCTTACTGTATATGGCCAATGTAGAAAACATTGCAAACAGTTCTTTAACCATTATTCTACTACTACTACTACTACTACTATCACCACCACTACTACGCCTACTACGACTATCACTACAACTACTACTACTATCACTACTACAACTACAACTATGACTACTACTATTACTATGACGACTACGACTTCCACTACTACTACTATCACTATGGCTACTATGACTACTACTACTGACTATGATTACTGCTACTATGACTACGACTATTACTACCACTATCACTACGACTACAAATACTACTATCACTACGACTACTGCTATGACTGACTACTATTACTACTACGACAATGACTACGACTACTACTACTGCTGTTACTACTACAACGACTACTACTACTACTACTATGACTAATACTACTACTCTCTACATTGACCACATTTTCTTGATGGCCATGAGACACAACTGATACACTCCCACTGTTGTCGGCCATCCAAGCAGCATGTTAGTGAGGCAGCAACATGCAAGCCTGGTGTATTTAGAACTTTCCATACCATTTGAGTCTACTTCCAAGAAGAACCTGGTAATGGGTCTACTAAGGTAGCTACTAGGAGTCTAGGTAGCTGTGCAGTATACCACGTCTCTCCATGTTATATGCATGTTTCCTGTTTCACTGGTCAGGTTAAGAATGCCCCATTCATTCATGTAGTCTGCTGGGCTTTCATGTGGCTCTGAAACACGGACCAGGCAAATATTCATAACATCCCATGTTAACAGAGCCTGTCTGTGTGTGCTCCAGCCCTCCAACGTGCAGGCTCACGCACTGTGCTCACGCACGATCAGGGAAATAATCAGGAATGGCACCCTACCTCTGGCTTTGAAAAAGGTTAGCCAGCTACCATTCCCCATCAACTCTGAAGGCTTATAACAATAATGCACACACACACACACACACACACACACCATTCTTCTATCACCAGTACCATTGAGTATGAGAGCTTTACTTAAATAAACCCAGATATTTTCCTGTAGCTCCAGTTACATGGGGAGGATAGAGGGGGTTAAAGGGCTGGAAGACAGTTTGATTTAGATATAGTTGGAAAGGGGTGAGGAAGGAGAGTATTGTTTAGATAGATGGTATTTTGGGGGTATTGCTTATACAGCGGTATTGCTTATACCGTGCATTCGGAAAGTATTCAGACCCCCTTTTTCCACATTTTGCTAAAATGGATTAAATAACAAATGTTCCTCACCAATCTACACACAATACCCCATAATGACAAACAGAAAACAGGTATCGTAGAAATGTATAAAAAAACAACTGAAATACCTTATTTACATTAGTATTCAGACCCTTTACTATGAGACTCAAAATTGAGCTCAGGTGCACCCTGTTTCCATTGATCATTCTTGAGATCTTTCTACAACTTGATTGGAGTCCACCTGTGGCAAATTCAATTGATTGGATATGATTTGGAAAGGAACACCTGTCTATATAAGGTACCATAGTTGACAGCGCATGTCAGAGCAAAAAACAAGCCATGATGTCAAAGGAATTGTCCGTAGAGCTCCGAGACAGGATTGAGTCAAGGGACAGATGTGGGAAGGGTACCAAAACATTTCTGCAGAGTTGAAGGTCCCCAAGAACACAGTGGCCTCCAACATTCTTAAATGGAAGAAGTTTGTAACCGCCAAGACCCGGCCAAACTGAGCAATCGGGGAGAAGGGCCTTGGTCAGGGAGGTAGATAGCATCAGAGTTCCTCTGTGGAGATGGGAGAACCTTCCAGAAGGGCAACCATCTCTGCAGCACTCCACCAATCAGGACTTTATGGTAGACTGGCCAGATGGAAGCCACTCCTCAGTGAAAGACACATGACAGCCCACTTACAGTTTTCCAAAAGACACTCAGACCATGAGAAACAAGATTATCTGGTCTGATGAAACCAAGATTGAACTCTTTGGCCTGAATGCCAATCGTCACATCTGGAGGAAACTTGACACTATCCCTACGGTGATGGGATCTACAGAGAAGAATGGGAACAACTCCCCAAATACAGGTGTGCCAAGCTTGTAGCGTCATATCCAAAACTCAAGGCTGTAATCGCTGCCAAAGGTGCTTCAATAAAGTACTGAGCAAAGGGTCTGAATATGTATGCAAATGTGATTTCAGGTTATTATTTATAATACTTCTTTTTAAAATCTAAAAACCTGTTTTTTGCTTCGTCATTATGAGGTATTTTGTGTAGATTGATGAGGGAATAAAAGTATTTGGAATAGAATAAGTCTATAACGTAACCAAATGTGGGAAAAGAATGCACTGCATATCATTTTAGGGGATTGAGAAGGGCAACGAGAGCTCAGCATGGAAGAGATAAAAGACAAGGAGCAAAGAATAGGGCTCTGGTCCAAAGTGTTTCAATCTGAAACACAGTCATCTCAAGGCAGCTAGGTAATACAACCTATCAGTCATAGTAAGTCAAACTTTCCTCAATAAAGCAGCTATCAGTAAGAGAAGAAAAGTGCTAGTGTTTGTGCAAGAAAGGCAAGTATAACTTTAAGCTGTTATGTTCTACTGTTTTTCTGTGCACAATATAGGGAATAGGGGTGCGGTTGAGATTCATGTGTTCTTTCTTGTGTAGCCAGTATTCCAGGTGATAGAAATGAAATATTATTCTGATTAACTGACTCAGGTGAGGTGTTGTGACCGGTTTTGTACCCGGAACACAACGTGAGGCAGCGGTACAGTGATAAATGACGTCCCCCTGTGATGACCTGTTCCCATCAGGTGAGTTTCCTGAGATCGGTCTGAGAAAACACCAGCTGTTGTCGTGACTTTCCTCTCTCTATGTGTCCATGTATTTTATTAATGTCAATGAATATTAAGCCTATTCAGACATCCATAACTACATAATGATATTGTATCCTGTCATTCATTTAATTCATCCATGTTCATAAATTGTAACATCTGCTTTAACAGCTGCCAAACACAACTGGTTGGTTGCTTTCTTTGGATGATGATAATAAGCTTAGGCCGCTCTAATGCTACTTGATGCCTCTTCTTAGCTCTAAGTACATTTCTGAAAACTACTAGTGTGTTAAACTTATGATACAAACTAAGGAATATTGGGATGTTAGCTCCAGTTAGTTATAAGTTTCCTTTTTCTAAAAAGTTAACCCTTAGGCATAGATCTAGGATCAGTTTACCTATTTCCCACAAAAATGACCTAAGATCAGAATCAAGGGGTACCCAGATAGCACATAACGTTCTGAGAACCATATGTATCTTAGAGCTTAGAGCTTGGTGAGAGCGTGGTTGTCTTGTCGTTATTTTGCATACAACCTTACCACATATTTCTGGGAATGGTGCAGGATAGTTGCTTGGCGTTGGTACATTCTTAGCACATTTATACAGAACTTGACAAGAAAACGTTACTTTCTTGGTATTTCATTACTTTAACATGGTTACATTTAATTTCAATTTTGTTAATGTTCTATGAAAATTCTCCAACTGGTTTGACATTGGGAATGTTCTCAATTAGTTCAGAGAACGTTAAGAAACAACGTTCTTCTGTGGGAATTTCCGTACTTCAACATAACGTTTCCTACAGGTTTCCTTGTGGTTCTATTTTAAGTCATGTTCTCAAAGAACATTAAGAAAACTTTCCATAAAAAAAACATAAGAAAACTTTAGTAACATTCTAAGAATCCTATTTAAAAGGGCAAATTCTCACAGTATATCGCAGGAATTTGATTTCATGCCGAAACTGGATTAGATACATTGCTAGTTAAATCAGAGTTCAAGGCCAAAAATATGAAATTCCCAAAGTCACAAAAAAAAAAAAGATTTTGTCATGGGTTCAGTACCATTTGCTTGATTTTCCAGACCCTTGACTATGGTGTATCTTCATTAGCTAGCTAGCTAACATTAGCATGATGGCTAGTGTTAGCCAGCGCTAGCTACTTAGCTAGCAAGCTCTAGACTAGTCCAATGGAAACCAATGGAAACCGATGCGGGCTACATGCATAGCTAGATGACCAAATCAAATCAAACTATATTTGTCAAATGTGCTGAGTACAACAAGTGTAGACCTTACCTTGAACTGCTTACTTACAAGCCCTTAACCGACAGTGAAGTTCAAGAAGAGTTAAGAAAATATTTACCAAATAAACTCAAGCAAAAACATACCAATAATATGGCTATATACAGGGGTTACCGGTACCGAGTCAGTGTGCAGGGGTACAGGTTAGAGGTCATTTGTACATGTAGGTAGGGGTGAAGTGACTATGCATAGATTATAAACAGGGAGTAGCAGCAGTGTACAAAGCAAATGGGGGGGATCAATGTAACATTTGATAAATTGTTCTTCAGTCTTATGGCTTGGGGGCTGTTAAGGAGCCTTTTGGTCCTAGACTTGGCGCTCTGGTACTGCTTGCAGTGCGGTAGCAGAGAAAACAGTCTATGACTGGAGTCTGACAATTTTATGGGATTTCCTCTGTATGCGAATTGTAGTGGGTCTAGGACACTTCATGGCCACAGATGTGAGTGCTACGGGGCGGTAATCATTTAGACAGGTTACCTTCGCTTCCTTGGGCACAAGGACTATGGTGGTCTGCTTGAAACATGTAGGTATTACAGACTCAGTCAGGGAGAGGTTGAAAATGTCAGTGAAGATACTTGCCAGTTGGTCAGCACATGCTTTGTGTACATGTCCTGGTGATCCACCTGGCCCCGCGGATTTGTGAATGTTGATCTGTTTAAAAGTCTTGCTCACATCCGCTACCAAGAGCGTTATCACACAGTCAGTTGCTTGCCTCGAAGCGAGCATAAAAGGCAGTTAGGTCATCTAGTAGGCTCGCATCACTGGGCAGCTCGTGTCTGGGTTTCCCTTTGTTTTCACCCCTGCCACATGCGTTGAGCATCAGAGCCAGTGTAGTAGGATTCAATCTTTATCCTGTATTGACACTTTGCTTGTTTGATGGATATGTACATACGTTCACCATGGGGACAACGTCGTCGATGCACTTATTGATGAATCCGATGACTGAGATGGTATACTCCTCAATGCCATTGAATGAATTCCGGAACGTATTCCATTCTGTGCTAGCGTCATCTGACCACTTCCGTAATGAGCGAGTCACTGGTACTTCCTGCTTCAGTTTTTGCTTGTAAGCAGGAATCAGGAGGATATAATTATGGTCAGATTTGCCAAATGGAAGGTGGGGAGAGCTTTGTAAGCATCTCTGTGTGTGGAGTAAAGGTGGTCTAAAGTTTTTTTTCCTATGGTTGCACAAAAATTTGGTAAAACTGATTTAAGTTTGCCTGCATTAATGCATTAGTCCCCGGCCACTTGGAGCACATCTTCTGGGTGAGCATTTTCTTGTTTGCTTATGGCCTTATAGAGTTGGTTGAGTACGGTCTTAGTGCCAGCATCGGTCTGTGGTGGTAAATAGACGGCTACGAAAATATAGTTGAGAGCTTTCTTGGTAGATAGTGTGGTCTACAGTTTATCATAAGGTACTCTACCTCAGGCGAGCAATACCTCAAGACTTCTTTATAATATTAGACATCACGCACCAGCTGTTATTGACAAAAAGACACACACCCCCACCCCTCATCTTACCAGAAGTAGCTTCTCTATTCTGCCGGTGCATTAAAAATTCCTCCAGCTCTATATTATCCGTGTCGTTGTTCAGCCACGATTCAGTGAAACATAAGATATTACAGTTCTTAATGTCCCGTTGGTAGGATAATCATAATCGTAGGTCATCAACTTTATTTTCCAATGATTGCATGTTAGCAAGTAGGGTTGATGGCAGTGAGAGTTTACTCACTAGCATACGGATTCGCAAAAGGCAGCCCGATCTTCCTCCTCTTTTCCTACGTATTTTCTTCATGCTAATGACGGGGATCTGGGCCTGTTCCTGGGAGAGCAGTATATCTTTCTCGTCAGACTCGTTAACCTGTCTGGGAACCCCTCGCCAACAGCCAATGAAATTGCAGGGTGCCAAATTCAATCAACAGAAATCTCAGAAATCAAATTTCTCAAACATACAAGTATTAGGCACCATTTTAAAGATACAATTTTCGTTAATCCAGCCACAGTGTCTAATTTCAAAAGGGCTTAACAGCAAAAGCTCCACAAACGATTATGTTAGGTCACCACCAAGTCACAGAAAAACACAGCCATTTTCCAGGCAAAGAGAGTTGTCACAAAAAGCAGAAATATAGATCAAATTAATCACTAACCTTTGATGATCTTCATCAGATGACACTCATAGGACTTCATGTTACACAATACATATATGTTGTGTTCGATAAAGTGAATATTTATATCCAAAAAATCTAATTTTACATTGGTGTGTTATGTTCAGTAATTCCAAAACATGAGGTGATTTTGCAGAGAGCCACATCAATTCACAGAAATACTCATAACAAACATTGATAATAGATACAATTATTATACATGGAGCTTTAGATAAACTTCTCCTTAATGCAACAGCGGTGTCAGATTTTTTAAAAACTTTACGGAAAAAGCATAATATGAGTACGGCGCTCAGACGACAAATCAAGCCAAACAGATATCCGCCATGTTGGAGTCAACATTAGTCAGAAATAGCATTATAAATATTCACTTACCTTTGATGATTATCATCAGAATGCACTCCCAGGAATCCCAGTTCCACAATAAATGTTTGATTTGTTCAATCTTTATGATGTTTTTATCATAAATGTTCAATAATGTCCCAACCGGAGAATTCCATTGTCTGTAGAAAAGCCATGGAACGAGAGATAACTTTCTCATAACCGCGCGTCACGAGCCAGACCTCTGACTAATTCCCCTCTCATTCAGCCCCCCATCATAGTAGAAGCAAACAACATTCTAAAGACTGTTGACATCTAGTGGAAGCCTTAAGAAGTGCAAGATGAATAATATCCCACTGTATCTTCAATAGGGGCTGAGTTGAAAAACTACAAACCTCAGATTTCCCACTTCCTGTTTGGATTTTTCTCAGGTTTTTGCCTGCCATATGAGTTCTGTTATACAGACATCATTCAAACCGTTTTAGAAACTTCAGGGTGTTTTCTATCCAATACTACTAACAATATGCATATATTAGCATCTGGAACTGAGTAGGAGGCAGTTTACTCTGGGCATGCTTTTTATCCAAAAGTGAAAATGCTGCCCCCTAGCCCAAACAGGTTAAAGGAAAAAGCTTCTTCTAGATCTTGGTGAGTAATCCCAGTCCAGAAGTTTTTTTCGGTCATAAGAGACGGTAGCAGCAACATTATGTACAAAATAAGTTTAAAAAACAAGTTACAAACAGCGCAAAAAAACTAACAAAATAGCACAACTGGTCACAGGCATGTAAAACGTCAGCCATCCTCTTTGGTGGTGACAGTGAGGTCCATATGAGATTTATATTAAATCAAGTCAAGTTGTATTTGTCGCGTCGGATACAACAGATGTAGTGAAATACTTATTTACAAGATCTTAACCAACAATGCAGAGATACTTTTATTGTAAGAAAACGTTTGCTACTAAAATAAATAAAAAATGTAATAAACTAAAGTTTTTTTAAAGTAACGGAGGTACAAGGCATGAGTCAATGTTCGGGGGTACAGGTTAGTCGGGGTAATTGAGGTCATATGTACATGTAGGTACAGGTAAAGTGACTATGCATTGATAATAAACAGCGAGTAGCAGCAGCGTTAAAATGGCGACAATACAAATAGTCCGGGTAGTCATTTGATTAACTGTTAAACAGTCTTATTGCTCGGGGGGTAGAATCTGTTAAGGAGCCTTTTGGACCTAGACTTGGCCCTCCGGTACCACTTGCAATGTGGTAGCAGAGAGAACAGTCTATGACTTGGGTGGCTGGAGCCTTTGACAATGTTTAGGTTCTTCCTCTGAAACCACCTGGTATAGAGGTGCTGGATGGCAGGAAGCCTTGCCTCAGTTTTGTACTGGGCCACACTCACTACCCTCTGGAGCACCTTAAGGTCGGATGCCAAGCAGTTGCCATACCAAGCTGTAATGCAATCATTCAGGATGCTATCGATGGTGCAACTGCAGTACTTTTTGACGATCTGAGGACCTATGCCAAATATTTTTTGTCTCCTGAAGGGGAATAGGCATTGTTGTATCCTCTTCGTGTCTGTCTTGGTGTGTTTGGACCATGATAGTTTTTAAAGTAACTTGATGCTCTCGACCCACTACACTACAGCCCTGTCGATGTAAATGGGGGAGTGCTCGGGACTCCTTTTCCGGGATGGTACATGATTTGCTCCTTTGGCACATTAAGGGAGAAGCTGTTGCCCTTGCACTGTCAGGTCTCTGACCTCCTCTCTTTAGGCGGTCTCATCACTGTCGGTGATCAAGCCTATCACTGTTGTGTTGTCGGCAGTCTTAATGATGGGGTTGGAGTCATGCGTGGCCACGCAGTCCTGGATAAACAGGGAGTGCAGGAGGTGACTAAGCACGCACTCATGAGGGGCCCACGTGTTGAGGATTAGTGTGGCAGATGTGTTGTTGTCGAGCCTTACCACCTGGGGGCGGCCCATCAGGTAGACCAGGATCCAGTTGCAGAGGGAGGTGTTTAGTCCCAGGGTCGTTAGCTTAGTGATGAGCTTTGAGGGCACTATGGTGTTGAACGCTGAGCTGTAGTCAATGAATAGCATTCTCACATAGGTGTTCCTTTTGTCCAGGTGGGAAAGAGTAGTGTGGAGTGCAATTGAGATTACTTAATCTGTGGATCTGTTGTGGCAGTATGTGAATTGTAGTGGGTCTAAGTTTTCTGGGACGATGGTGTTGATGTGAGCCATGACCAGCCTTTCAAAGCACTTCATGCTACAGACTCGGTCAGGGAGAGGTTGAAATTGTCAGTGAAGAAACTTGCCAGTTGGTCAGCGCATGCTCTGAGAATGCGTCCTGGTAATCCGTCTGGCTCTGCGACCTTGTGAATGTTAATAACCTGTCTAAAAGTCTTCCTCAAATCGACTATGGAGAGCGTGCTGACACAGTCATCCGAAACAGCTGGTGGTCTCATGTATGGTTCAGTGTTGCTTGCCTCGAAGCAAGCATACTAGACATGCCACTCATCTGGTAGGCTCACGTCACTGGGCAGCTTGTGGATGGTTTTCCCTTTGTAGTCTGTAATAGTTTGCATGCCCTCCCACATCCAACGAGTGTCAGAGCCATCATGCAGAAATAACAAAGAAAATACTGTTTGATAAGCTAGTTTAGTTAGCTAGCAAGGTTTACCAGTTATCAGTGAAGGCTAGCTAGCTTTGCATGCATGGCATGACCAGTGTTGTCAAAGATGATAGACCGTCTTGTGTTATGTCCACATTACAACCAGGATGGACTGCTCTATGGGACACAAAAACGTCGGAACATACACAGATGCAGCTCTCATGCAATGCAATGATCTTTTGTTAGTTGTAATTAATAACAGTACACATAAAATCACATAGCTATGAGCGAGCACGTTGTAAACTGTAAAGTAGCTACCTAGATGTGCCATTTCCATTAGCTATACATCTTGCTACCGCATAAAAAATGCACATGTCAAAACTCTCTCAATACATTGCATATTTAACTTATTATGGCTGGGGGCAGTATTGAGTAGCTAGGATGAATAAGTTGCCCAAAGTAAATGGCCTGCACCTCAGTCTCAGTTGCTAATATATGCATATTATTATTAATATTGGATAGAAAACACTCTAAAGTTTCTAAAACTGTTTGAATGATGTCTGTGAGTATAACATAACTCACATGGCAGGCAAAATCCTGAGTTGAAATCAAAACAGGAAGTGAGAAATCTGAGCTTTGTATGTATTCACCAGAGTCCCCAATGAAATCCCCTTGAGATATGAATGATGTTGCACTGCCTAGGGGTTCCACTAGATGTCAACCAATAATATACGTTTTAATGAGGCTTCTATGTTGTTGTGGGAGTGAATGAGAGCAGAATGTATCAGGTGTCCATCAAGCAGCCATTTTCTGATCACGCTTATTCCTCATGGTACCGACTTGCGCTCCATTGCTCATGAAGACAAGAAGGAATACTCCGGTTGGAACTTTATTGAAGCTATATGTTAAAAACATCCTAATGATTGATTCTGTAATTAGTTTGAAATGTGTCTATGATCTGTAATATAACTTTTTGAAGTTTTTGTCCGATGTAACGCTGACCAGAATGAGCGTTTTGATATGTATACCAAACGTGCTAACAAAAGAAGGTATTTGGACATAAATAACGGATATTATCGAACAAAACAAACATTTATTGTGGACCTGGGATTCCTGGAGTGCTTTCTGATGTAGATCATCAAAGGTCAGGGAATATTTATCATGTACTTTCTTGTTTATGTTGACGCCATCGTTGCGGCTATTGTGATTTTTTTACTTCTGAGCGCCGTCTCAGATTATTGCATTGGTTTCTTTTTGAAATCAGACACAGCGGTTGCATTAAGGAGAGATATATCTATAATTCCATGTGTATAACTTGTATTATCATCTACATTTATGATGAGTATTTCTGTTGAATGATGTGGCTATGCAAAATTACTGGATGTTTTTGGAACTAGTGAATGTAACGCGCCAATGTAAACTCATATTTTGATAAATATGAACTTTATCAAACAAAACATACATGTATTGTGTAACATGAAGTCCTATGAGTGTCATCTGACGAAGATCATCAAAGGTTAGTGATTAATTTTCTCTCTATTTGTGCTTTTTGAAACTCCTCTCTTTGGCTGGGGAAAAAATGGCTGTGTTTTTCTGTGGCTATGTGGTGACCTAACATAATCATTTGTGGTGCTTTTGCTGTAAAGCATATTTGAAATCGGACACTGTGGTAGGATTAACAACGAGAATAGCTTTAAAATGGTATGAGATACATGCATGTTTGAGGAATTTTAATTATGAGATTTTTGATGTTTTGATATTGGCACCCTACACTTTGACTGGCTGTTGTCATATCGCTCCCGTTAACGGGATTGCAGCCATAAGGAGTTGTGTTTGGAGGATATATTGCCACGGGTGTTGTTAGGAAGTCGAGAGCCGGCAGACCGTGCCAATATATTCTCCAAACACTGGCTTCGAGGTCATTATCACTTTTATACAATGGATTACCAACATATTCAAATAATGACTGACAAATTTTCATAAAAAATGTTATTTGATGAATTTATTCATACTATTTCATCCTTCCAGAAGATATAGTCCTAACACAAAGACCAAGCCAGCTGGTCATTCGTTCTATTATTGGTTTGGTTGCCAGAGACGCAACCCAGTAGTTCAGTTTTTTTGTTCTGTATCTACAGTATGGACGCGACCCAGTCATTCGCTCTAAATGTTCCATTGCCATACTGGCTGGCAATATTCTTATCCCTTGCTTGCTAGCTAGCCAACTACGGCTAATTTACAGGTTGAATAACAGCAAAGTAGCTGCATTTGCATTTGTTTAAGCTGTTTTCTAGTGACATTTATTTGGATACATCCACAACAAATACATCCATAACAATAACTAGGTACATTTTCACCTGGCATAGAAAATGTGCTCACTCATCAGGACACTGTTGTTCAGAGAGGCTAGCCAACAACACAGCTAACACAGTCACTTCAAACTGAAGCTGGAAAGACTGCAAACAACTTATTTTAGTTTTACCTTTTTTCAATTGACATTTCTTTGTTCATATCCATGAAAATGATACCAGCAGATTCATTATTTTGACTGGCTGAGAAATGCTGCCAGTCGTCCCGACTCAAGACATGTTCATTATGGGACAGCTGGAGATAGAATTGGAATACTGAAACAATGTTGCAAGTGTCAGAGAGTCAGACAGCAAGGTTAATACAAATCTCTGCTGTTGAAAACTAAATGTTAGTCTAAAGGAAATGTGAGATAATGTCTAGATGCTTTTATAGTGGAGATTACGTTTATAAATAGCATAGCTGGGTTGATGAGACAGTGGAATGCGCAGTCAGATGGAACAGAGTAAATAGGCATTTTAACATCACAGATTTAGCCGGTGGTAACTTGTGGACTAGACACCGCCTGAATGCAGTTTTAACCTATCAGCATTCAGGATTAGACCCACCTGTTGTATAATAGTCCACATTTTCTCTGACATTTGGCTTGTAGTTCTGGCACAGGAAAGAAGTGGAGACTGTTTTCAGGGACCTACCAGATCACAACAAACAGTGAACATGAGGGAGATAAAAAGGATGGTTGCGGGAGAAATCAATCATACAACCACTAGGTGTCATTGTAAACCCACAGATCAAACTGATTTCAACAGTACTTGATAGAGTCCAATAAAATCAAATCAAATGTAATTTGTGACGTG
>NW_024607991.1:0-17500 GCF_018296145.1 Oncorhynchus tshawytscha
CTTCAGTATGCTTCGTTCGTTCGTAGTTACGTATTGCTCACCATTCTGTCTCCCAAACCTTTTGGACCCTGACTTTAGATATAACATCTTTAAACCAATCCAAACCTTTAAACAAATCAATCATCTCAAGTCTCAACCTTCTATCAGTCCATCTAACCTTTAATCAACACATTGTAACCTCATATCCATGAACCTTCTATTATAATGTCCCTAACCTTTTATCAACCATTTTTAACCTTCCCTAACCTTCTCTCTGGATGTTCAGGTTTATAGACACACACACACACACACACACACACACACACACACGAACACACACACACACACACACACACACACACACACACACACACACACACACATCAAAAACAGGCCACCTTGTTTTCATCTGTTTGTGCATGTGTGTGTAACGTGTGTGTGTTGATGAAATGTGTGTAAATGTGTGTGTGTGTGTATCCATGTGCCCTGTTGAAAGCTCCAGAACAGAGAGGATAAAACGAAAAGAAGAGTGAAATATGTCTGAGACGGCAGAATGTTCCAGAACATTCCAGACAACCAGAAACTGGAATTCTGAAAGCTTCAGAAACAACGGAGATCCACTGGAAAAATCACACCCAGCCAGGCGTGTGTGTGTGTGTGTGTAGTTATAAGAGCATATGAGAGAGAGAGAGAGAGAGAAGACAGAGAGAGAGAGAGAGACGGAAGACAGAGACAGAGAGAGAGAGAGAGAGAGCGGAGAGAGACAGAGAGAGAGAGAGAGACGACGGAGAGAGACAGAGAGACAGAGAGAGAGAGAGAGAGACGGAGAGGACCAGAGACAGAGAGAGAGAGAGACAGAGAGAGAGAAACACACATCACTTCAGACCCCCAAAACACAACAGCAAATGTTCATTCTGTATCTTAGTGCTAATCATGGTGTCTTTAGCCCAGAGGCGGCAGAAGCGGAGTGGCTTATGGTAGAGACGGAGGTGGCTTATGGTAGAGACGGAGGTGGCTTATGGTAGAGACGGAGGTGGCTTATGGTGGACAGCGGGCATTCAATTCTCCTGGCAACAGCTCTGATGGTTACATTCTGCAGTCAGCATGCCAATTGCACCTCCTCAAGCTGAAACATCACAATAGGCTCGTTGTGATGTTGTGTGACAAAACTGCATTTAAGTGTGCCACCAGCATCCCCAGCACAGTTTTTACCTGTGTCATGCTGTTTAATCGGCTTCTGATATACCACACACCTGTCAGGTGGATGGATTATCTTAGGGTGGAGAAGTTGCTGGCTCAACAGGGATGTAAACAAATTTGTGCACAAAATGTAATCAGCTTTTATGTATGGAACATTTCAGGAATATTTCATTTCCAGTTCATAAACATGGGATAGCATGCACATGTACTTTATCTTGTTATTCAGTGTACTATGCTGCCTATTTGAACTGTCATAACCCCTTCTTTGACTATAGTAAACTGTTTAAAACTAGAAAAGCAAACAAGCAAAAACCTATTTTCTACTTTCACATACAGTCATGTGGTGTTTACACACACACACACACACACACACAGAGAGGTGCTTATTTATTTGATGTTGTCCTTCCCTAATGTTGTACATTGTTCATGCTGTATATATATATATATATAATATGACATTTATAGTATTTGTTTCAAACTATGTGTAATGTGCATATTCATAAATTTATTGTTTTTCTTTCATATATTAACCATGTGCTTGTCTACCTCTTCTTTGGCGATATTCTTTATGTTCCAGCCAGTAAGCCTGGTCAATTGGTGGACAGAGGAACAGAAAACATTCTTTTGGCTCATTATCTAACCCAGACACAGTTTGCAGGCCACACACACACACACACACAGAGAGAGAGAGAGCAGATTCTTCTTTGTCATTCTAACCCAGACTGAGAAAATAGTGTTTTTCAAAGTAACGTTCTGCTGCCCAAGGCGGTGTTCATGATTCCAGTTGTCAAGGGAGAGAAACTGGTAATCAGAGAGATTCCCTCCCCATTCTGACTGTTGAACTTTAAAGATTGTGGAAAACAGAGAGAAACAGAGAGAGAGGGCAGAAGAGAAGAGAGAGAAACAGAGAGAGGAGAGAGAGCAGAGAGAGAGAGAAAAGAGAGAAACAGAGGGAAGACAGAGAGAGAGACAGAAGATGAGGTAGAGAGACAGGCAGACAGAGAGAGAAAAGAAAAAGAGAGAGAAAGAGGGGGCAAAGGCAAATTGTTTATATACCTGTATTCTTCATGGTAGTCATCTGTGTGTGTGCATCTGTGTATGTTGTGTGTGTGTGTGTGTATTGTATTTTCCCATTCGGAATAAGGAATGATTGTTCAACTGGAATAAGCTCTGAGCTTTTCTGGGGTGTCAATAGTCCTCCATTGACATGCTTGTATAACTATTAAAATCACATTTATCTTATCATCTTCAACTGTAACAATTGTAATAATGTGAAAAATGTTATATATATCCACGTTTAAAAAATAATAATATCATTCCAAGAAATGTACGGTTCATCATCAATTAAAAAACAAGTTTTAAAAAATTTGTTAAGCAGCAATGGAGGGGTCTAGATATGGAGAAAAACATCTAACTGGGTACCTTCAAATAAAAGTCAGTTACAGCAAGATGTGAGTCACACTTTATAACCTGAGTGAAGTAATGATTCTTGAGAAGCACTAAGTCTGCAACAGGCGGTGCATTATGAGTAACTATATATATGTATATATATAAACACACACACATGTTGGACACTTCAAATGAAAAGATTCAGAGGTTTTCAGCCCCCTTCCTGACAATAACATGAGCACACAGCCATACAATCTCCATGAAGCAAACCAATTGCAGTAGAAGCCTTAGTGTGAAGAGCTCGTGACATTTCCAGTAGCACGATCATGGATGGCCACCTTTTCAACAAGTCTAGTTTGTCATATTTTTACTCAGGTCAACTGCTGCTGCTAAGTGGACATCTGAACATGGCGACAATTGCAGTGGTAGGCCACTGGCTCATAGAACAGAGAGTGGCAGCATTACCAGTGTCCACACGATCTGTCCCGTCTGTCACGTCTGTCCACGTCCTGTTAAGTCTGTCCTCGGATGCAATATCCCATATTCGGAAGCAACAGTTAACGGTTGACTTTACTGAGATGGGATCAGCGGCGAGATCAACATTGCAAGAGTCAACTGGAGTGAACCTGCCGCGTGGCGCATGGGCAATTGAAGCATCGATCTCAGAGTGTCATTTCATCTTGGCGATCGTGGTTCGTCCGGTTGGCGGATGCCAGGAGAAAGCAGTCCTGCCGCCCGGTGTAGCAACCTTCAAGTTTGGTGGAGAGTAATAATGGACTGGGTCTGTTTTTCTTCATGGTTCGGGCCCCTTAGTTCAGGAAGGGACATGTTAATGACATTTTAGACTATTCTGTGCTTCTAACTTTTAGCATCAGTTTGAGAGAGGCCTTCCTGACTTTCAGACAATACCCCAGTGCACAAAAGTAGAGGTCCATACAAGAAATAGTTTGTCGAGATCGGTGTAAGAAGAACTTGACTGGCATGCACAGACCCTGACCTCAACCCCATCGATCACCTTTTGGATGAATTGGAAAGCCCGACTGCGAGCCAGGCCTAATCGCCCCAACATCAGTACCAAGCCTCACTAATGATCTTGTGGCTGAATGGAAGCAAGTCCCACTGCAGCAATGTTCCTACATCTAGTGGAAAGCCTTCCCAGAGTGGAGGCTGTTATGGCAGCAATGTTCTAACATCTAATTGGAAAGCCTTCCCAGAAGAGTAGGCTGTTATAGCAGCAATGTTAGCATCAAGTGACCTTCCCAGATGGTGGAGGCTCATTAGCAGCAATGTTCCAACATCTAGTGGACAGAAGAGTAGAGGCTGTTATAGCAGCAAAGGGGGACCAACTCCATATTATGCCCATGATTTTTGGAGCAGATATTTGACAGCAAGTGTCCCACATACTTTGTGGCCATGGTGCGTCTCGATGTGTCCTCTATTGAAACTCTGGGGCAGAGCAGGAAACTATGACACCTGCAAATCAGTGTGTGTGTATGTGTGTGTGTGTGAACACTGAGGCGTTGTTGTACCCACATGCCAGCATCACGTCATGCTCTCCTGCTGCTCATCGTATGGCTTTCCCTGTGTGTGTGTGTGTGTGTGTGTGTGTGTGTGTTTGCAATACTGTTTCCAGTTTACCCAGATCCCTCATAATAGTTTACGTGACAGAGTTGAGCTCTGCAGCAATCACACACACACACCACACACGCACCATGACTCTCTAAACAGTCTGTGTTTACAAAGTTTCCGAAAGCATCCTAACTGCAGCCTCAGTTGACCCAAGAGACCCTCCTGTGGGGTTTTGCTCAACCCTGTCCCTGAGACCCTCACTGTGGGTTTCTAACTCCAGCCTGTTCCTGTAGAGACCCTCCTGCAGGGTTTTAACTCCAACCCCTGTTCCTGTAGAGACCCTCCTGTAGGTTTTAACTCCAACCCTGTTCCTGGAGAGAAACCCTCCTGTAGGTTATAACTCCAAGCCCTGTTTCCTGGAGAAACCCTCCTGTAGGTTTATAACTCAACCCTGTTCCTGGAAAGCCTCTCCTGTAGGTTTTGCTCCAACCCCTGTTCCCTGGGAGAGACCCTCCTGTAGGTTTTAACTCAACCCTGTCCCTGTACAAACCCTCCTGTAAGGTTTATAACTCCAACCCCTGTTCCTGAAGGAAGCCCTCCTGTAGGTTTTTAACAACCTGTTCCTGGAGAGAAGCCCTCCTGTAGGTTATAACTCCAACCCTGTTCCCTGGAGAGAAACCACTCCTGGCCCAGTTATAACTCCAGCCCTGTTCCTGGAGAGAAACCCTCCTGTAGGTTTTAACCACCCTGTTCCTGGAGAAGACCCTCCTGTGGTTTACTGGAAACTCAACCCTGTCTCCCTGTACAAACCCTCATGAAGTTATAACTTAGCCCTGTTCCTGGAGAGAGGCCCTCCTGTGGGTTTAACTCCAACCCTGTTCCTGTAGAGACCCTCCTGTAGGTTTAACTCCAACCTGTTCCTGGAGAGGGCCTCCTGTAGGTTTTAACTCCAGCCCTGTTCCTGGAGAGATACCCTCCTGTAGGTTTTGCTCAACCCTGTTCTGGAGAGAAACCCTCCTGTAGGTTTTAACAACCCTGTCCCTGTACAAACCTCCTGTAGTTTTATAACCCAAGCCTGTTTCCTGGAGAGAGACCCTCCTGGTTTTAACTCAACCCTGTTCCTGGAGAGAAACCCTCCTGTAGGTTTTAACTCCACCTGTCCCTGTACAAACCCTCCTGTAGGTTATAACTCCAACCCTGTTCCTGGAGGACCCTCCTGTAGGTTTAACTCAACCCTGTTCCTGGAGAGATACCCTCCTGTAGGTTTTAACTCCAACCCTGTTCCTGGAAGATACCCTCCTAGGTTTTTTTAACTCCCAACCCTGTTCCCTGGAGAGATACCCTCCTGTAGGTTTTAACTCCAACCCTGTTCCTGGAGAAACCCTCCAGTAGGTTTAACTCCAACCCTGTTCCTGGAGAGAGACCCTCCCAGGTTTTAACTCCAACCCTGTTCCTGGAGATGCCCTCCTGTAGGTTTAACTCCAACCCTGTTCCTGAGAGAAACCCTCCTGTAGGTTTGTAACTCAACCCTGTTCCTGGAGAAAGCCCTCCAGCAGGTTTTAACTAACCCTGATTTATCTTATCAACCAGCTGATTACTAGAATTAGGAGGCTAGATTAGGTTGTAGAGAACCTACATTACGATGGCTCTCCAGGAACAGGGTTGGGCCTCCACCAAACACACAAAGCCAGGAGCCGGAATCGTTGAAAAGCCAAATCCTCCATCCATCACGCTCTAGAAGCCAAACTGGCGTCAACATCCATGAATTATCACATCTTCTCGTGGGGGTTACAACATTCCAAGAATCTTGTTAAAAATCTCGTTCAGCTGTTTTTGTTTATCAAGTACAACATTGGGAGGAGGAAAGATCAGGTGGGACCATTCCAGCCAATGAGAGGGCGGATCAGACGGGACCATTCTAGCCAATGAGAGGGGCGGATCAGGTGGGACCATTCTAGCCAATGAGAGGCGGCGGATCAGTTGGGACCATTCTAGCCAATGAGAGGACGGATCAGGTGGGACCATTCTAGCCAATGAGAGGCGGATCAGTTGGGACCATTCTAGCCAATGAGAGGAAGGACGGATCAGGTAGGACCATTCTAGCCAATGAGAGGGCGGATCAGGTGGAACCATTCTAGCCAATGAGAGGACGGATCAGGTGGGACCATTCTAGCCAATGAGAGGACGGATCAGGTGGGACCATTCTAGCCAATGAGAGGACGGATCAGGTGGACCATTCTAGCCAATGAGAGGCGGATACGCACGTAAACAACAGGCACACCTGTTTCCACTAGTTACCATAGCCAAAAAGTCTAAATTGGCTATACCGTGAAAAATTCATAAAAACAAAATAAGAACTTTTGTTTTTTATTTAAGGTTAGATTTAGGCATAAGGTTAGCAGTGTGGTTTAAGTTCAGTTTAAAAATCACATTTTACGAAGAGAAATTGTAGAATAAGGAGGGTTTATGACTTTGTGGCTGTGGTAACTAGTGACGGCAGGCACAACTCCAACTTATAACGTTTTTTCCCTCTACGTATCCCCCTACTTATACCAGCACACGTAACAAAAAAGTATTACAAAAAAAAAACATTTATTTGATCCAAATAAACTACCGTAGCAAATAAACCATTAAATTTTTTTTTTTATATAACCAAATCTCCACCTCTCTCTCTCATTGACTCCATAGAAAAACTCTTTGCTTGTTGAGTTCTCCCTCACTTCACCTTTTCATCTCTGGATTGAGTTCAATTCAATCTTCCTGCCCCATTTACAACACAACGTCATTCCAAAAATGGCCCTCAAGATGGCAATAGCCAGACCACTTAATTATATGTAGCTCTTTGATTGACAGGCTGAGCTAACCAATGAATGCCAGGTGATACCCTGGTTGACAGCGAGCTGACCAATGAATGCCAGGTGATACCCCTGATTGACAGGCGAGCTGACCAATGAATGCCAGGTGATACCTGATTGACAGGTGAGCTGACCAATGAATGCCAGGTAATACCCTGATTGACAGGCCAGCTGACCAATGAATGCCAGGTGATAGCCTGTATGGACAGGTGTTTTGACCAATAAGAAGACAGACATACTTGCAGCAGTCAGTTGAAGAGTTCCTTGCAGAGGGCGTCTGTTCCAGCTTTTCGACACTCCCCTACCAACTCCTGAGGTATATCTCGCAGATGGGCTGCCGACTAGACGGAGAGAGAGATGGATTTATTAATGAACTGATCTGCCTTCAGAAAGGATTCATACCCCTTGAATTATTCCACAGTCTGTTGTTTCAGCCTGAATTCAAAATGGGAAAAAATATATAAAAAATAATATATATATTTACAAAAACACACGTTTTACATTTGATTTTTAGTAATTTTAGACAAAACCCCACAATGACAAAGTGAAACCATGTTTTTATAAATGTTTGCACATTTATTGAAAATTAGACACAGATATGAGGTCCTACAGTTGACAGTGCATGTCAGAGCAAAACCAAGCCATGAGGTTGAAGGAATTGTCCGTAGAGATCAGAGACAGGATTGTGTCGAGGCACAGATCTGGGGAAGGGTACCAAAACATATCTGCTGCATTGAAGGTCCCCAAGAACACAGTGGCCTCCATCATTCTGAAATGGAAGAAGTTTGGAACCACCAAGACTCTTCCTAGAGCTGGCAGCCCGGCCAAACTAGCCAATCGGGAGAAGGGCCTTGTTCAGGGAGGTGACCAAGAACCCGATGGTCACTCTGACAGAGCTCTAGAGTTCCTCTGTGGAGATGGGAGAACCTTCCAGAAGGACAACCATATCTGCAGCACTCCAACAACCAGTCCTTTATGGTAGAGTGGCCAGACGGAAGCCACTCCTCAGTAAAAGGCACATGACAGCCCGCTTGGAGTTTGCCAAAAGGCATCTAAAGACTCTCAGACCATGAGAAACAAGATTTTCTGGTCTGATGTAAAAAAGATTGAACTCTTTGGCCTGATTGCCAAGTGTCACGCCTGAGGAAACCTGGCTCCATCCCTACGGTGAAGCATGGTGGTGGCAGCATCATGCTGTGAGGATGTTTTTCAGCGGTAGGGACTGGGGACTAGTCAGGATCGAGAGAAAGATGAACAGAGCAAAGTACAGAGCGATCCTTGATGAAAACCTGCTCCAGAGCGCTCAGGACCACAGACTGGGGCGAAGGTCCACCTTCCTACAGGACAACGACCTTGAGCACACAACCAATATAGCGCAGGAGTAGCTTCGGGACAAGTCTCTGAATGTCCTTGAGTGGCCCAACCAGAGACCCGACATGAACCCGATCGAACATCTCTGGAGAGACCTGAAAATAGCTGTGCAGCAATTCTCCCCATCCAACCTGACAGAGATTGAGAGGATCCGTAGAGAGAAGAATGGGAGAAACTCCTCAAATACAGGTGTGCCAAAAGCTTGTAGCGGCGTACACCAATAAGACTTGAGGTTGTAATCGCTGCCAAAGGTGCTTCAACAAAGTACTGAGTAAAGGGTCTGACTACTTATGGAAATTATATATTCCAATTGTACACTTTTTTTAAGAAATGAGCAAAAATGTCCTAAACCTGTTTTTGCTTTGTCATTATGGGGTGTTTGTGATGTCATTATGGGGTGTTTGTGATGTCATTATGGGCTGTTTGTGATGTCATTATGGGGTGTTTGTGATGTCATTATGGGGTGTTTGTGATGTCATTATGGGGTGTTTGTGATGTCATTATGGGGTGTTTGTGTGTAGATTGATGAAGGGGGGACTATTGAATCCATTTTAGAATAAGGCTGTAACGTAACAAAATGTGGAAAGTCAAGGGGTCTGAATACTTTCCCAAAGCACTGTGTGTGTGTGTGTGTGTGTGTGTGTATATATATATATATATCATAGACATTTATCATTACATTTCAAATATCATATTAATATTGTTACTTGCTGACTGGCGGGACAGAAGAGGACAGCATTTCAATAATGGTATTAAACAGTTCAATTACATGTTGAGTTGACTGTATTTCCAACCAGCAACTATCATTAAAATTACACCGACTAACGTGTACCCACTTCTCCAGGCCTTTCCTCATCCGTTAGTGAAGAAACCTACTCACCCCGTTGATCTGGCACGGGCCTTTCCTCATCCGTTAGTGAAGAAACCTACTCACCCAGTTGATCTGGCATCCGTTAGTGAAGCCTTTCCTCATCCGTTAGTGAAGAAACCTACTCACCCGTTGATCTGCACCGGGCCTTTCCTCATCCGTTAGTGAAGAAACCTACTCACCCGCTGATCTGGCACCGGCCTTTCCTCATCCGTTAGTGAAGAAACCTACTCACCCCTGGCACCGGGTTGATCTCCGCACCGGCCTTTCCTTAGTGAAGAAACCTACTCACCCGTTGATCTGGCACCGGGCCTTTCCTCATCCGTTAGTGAAGAAACCTACTCACCCCGTTGATCTGCACCGGGCCTTTCCTCATCCGTTAGTGAAGAAACCTACTCACCCGTTGATCTGGCACCGGGCCTTTCCTCATCCGTTAGTGAAGAAACCTACTCTGATTGGCTACTCACCCCGTTGATCTGCACCTGATTGGCTACTCACCCAGTAAACCTACTCTGATTGGCTACTCACCCCGTAAACCTACTCTGATTGGCTACTCACCCGTTGTTGAAGTACGTTTCCAACATTCTGATTCCACAGTCCTTCCTCTTCTCATCCGGAGCGAGCTGGTACAGGGCCTGGCAGGGGAGACACTGTTACAAACATGATACCCACTGTCCATACATCCACCACAGCATGATGTCTCCATAGAACTACAACATGATGTCTCCACAGAACTACAACATGTCTCCACAGAACTACAACATGATGTCTCCACAGAACTACAACACCACAGCATGATGTCTCCATAGAACTACAACATGATGTCTCCATAGAACTACAACATGATGTCTCCATAGAACTACAACATGATGTCTCCACAGAACTACAACATGATGTCTCCATAGAACTACAACATGATGTCTCCATAGAACTACAACATGATGTCTCCACAGAACTACAACATGATGTCTCCACAGAACTACAACACCACAGCATGATGTCTCCATAGAACTGATGTCTCCAACATGATGTCTCCATAGAACTACAACATGATGTCTCCATAGAACTACAACATGATGTCTCCATAGAACTACAACATGATGTCTCCATAGAACTACAACATGATGTCTCCATAGAACTACAGAATGATGTCTCCATAGAACTACAACACCACAGGATGATGTCTCCATAGAACTACAAACACCACAGGATGATGTCTCCATAGAACTACATCCACCACAGCATGATGTCTCCATATGATGATGTCACCATATGATAACTAGAACACCACAGGATGATGTCATCATATGATAACTAGAACACCACAGCATGATGTCACCATATGATGATGTCACCATATGATAACTAGAACACCACAGGATGATGTCATCATATGATAACTAGAACACCACAGCATGATGATGATGTCACCATATGATAACTAGAACACCACAGGATGATGTCACCATATGATAACTCAGAACACCACAGGATGATGTCACCATATGATGATGTCACCATATGATAACTAGAACACCACAGGATGATGTCACCACAGGATGATGTCACCATATGATAACTAGAACACCACAGGATGATGTCACAGGATGATAACTAGAACACCACAGGATGATGTCACCGACAATACCACAGTCAGAGAAACAAAAATGGCCACCGGCCAATAGGAACAGAGTACCATTCGGGCCTAGACTAACACCACTGTTCAGTTCTCCATGGATCGGTCTGTCTGTGAACCAAGTTGACCGAACATGGATATGGTTTAGAGAACAGACGTTGACTAATGTTGGTGTTCACTAAACAAGCAGTGTTTTTTTCATTTCTCAGACACCTCCAGGGCCGGGACACAAGCCTGGGCCTGTGTTAGTCCACCTACCCAGGGGACAGGCCTCTGACGTGGGTTTAACCTCATGGAGAGGGTGCATGGAGGAGGAGGGGCAGATATTTTTCTGACAGGCTCCTTCCAGCGCTCATGCCCCATCCCTCCCAAGCTCTCTCTCCACCGCTCTCTCTCTCATTCTTTCCCCCTCTCTCTTCTCTCTCTCATTACCAGTCCTCTGACTCCCAGGCCCCCAAGACACCCCCTACATCTGCATGCCCAAACTCAGGCCCAGTCCTTTCTCATGGGAGCTAGCAGAGGAAGCAGGAAAAGTAGGGGTTGAGAGGAAATTGAGGGGAGAGAGAGAAACAGACAGAGAGAAGACAAAGAGAGAGAGAAACAGACAGAGAGCGAGAGAGAGAGAGAGAAACAGACAGAGAGCAAAGAGAGAGAGAGAAACAGACAGAGAGCGAGACAGAGAGAGAAACAGACAGAGAGCGAGACAAAAGAGAGAGAGAGAGAAACAGACAGAGAGCGAGACGAGAGAGAGAAACAGACAGAGAGCGAGACAAAAAGAGAGAGAGAGAGAAACAGACAAGAAGATGCGAAAAAGAGAGATGTATGCCCAATGTATGACCATATTAGAAGACATATTTCCCTCAGATTACACAGATCCACAAAGAATTCGAAAACAAATCCAATTTTGATAAACTCCCATATCTACTGGGTGAAATACCAGTGTGCATCACAGCAGCAAGATGTGTGACCTGTTGCCACAAGAAAGGTCAAATCAGTGAAGACCAAACACCATTGTAAGTACAACCCTTATCTATGCTTATTTATTTTATCTTGTGTCCTTTAACCATTTGTACATTGTTAAAACACTGTATATATATATATACACAGTGCCTTGCGAAAAAGATATAAACTGTATTTTTTGTGAAGAATCAACAACAAGTGGGACACAATCATGAAGTGGAATGACATTTATTGATATTTCAAACTAGTCCATGAACTCGATGCAACGTTTGAGCTCTGGCCTGGTGTCACAGTACTGACGGAACAGCAATCGACCAATCGGCTGTCTCTCACACAGACTGGTATAGTCCCTGTCTGAGAGAGAGAGACACAGAGAGAGAGAGAGAGAGAGAGAGAGACACAGAGAGAGAGAGAGACAGAGAGAGAGAGAGACAGAGAGAGAGAGAGACAGAGAGAGAGACAGAGAGAGAGAGAGAGAGAGAGACAGAGAGACAGAGAGAGAGAGAGAGAGAGAGAGAGAGAGAGAGAGAGAGAGAGAGAGAGAGAGAGAGAGAGAGAGAGAGAGAGAGAGACAGAGACAGAGACAGAGACAGAGAGAGAGAGAGAGAGAGAGAGAGACAGAGACAGAGAGAGAGAGAGAGAGAGAGAGAGAGAGAGAGAGAGAGAGAGAGAGAGAGTCAGAGAGAGAGAGAGAGAGAGAGACAGCGAGAGAGACAGAGACAGAGACAGAGAGAGAGAGAGAGAGTCAGAGACAGAGAGAGAGAGAGAGAGACATGTGTACACCATTACAACACTGTAAATATACAATATGACATTTGTAATGTTTTCATTCTTTTGAAACTTGAGTGTAATGTTTATTGTTCATTTTTATTGTTTATTTCACTTTTGTATATTATCTACCTCACTTGCTTTGGCAATATTAACACATGTTTCCCATGCCAATAAAGCCCTTGAATTGAATTGACAGAGAGACAGAGAGAATGAAGTGGACATCCAAACATATTAAATAGTTGTCTTGTGACTCGTCTATTCAAACATGTCCTTTATAATGATGGACGGGCGTGTCTCAGCCCAGCTGGCCACGCCCAACGACTCTAATAGTCACATCTCCTCTGAAGACTAATGAGGGAATCCCAGGACAGTCAATTACTAGCCAACACACACAGGGAGAGGGATGGAGGGAGGGAAGAGGGGGAGGGGGACTATTTAAACCTGCGCCAGCCTAGACTATTTAAACCTGCGCCAGCCTAGACTATTTAAACCTGCACCAGCCTTGTCTATTTAAACCTGTGTGTGTGTGTGTGTGTGTGTGTAGACAGTGCTAGACAGAACAATTGTAAAGTGTTCTGTCTCCATTCAGACGATTGGGTTCTGAACAGAACATGTGTGTGAGATAGAGAGGTCATCTTAGCAGTGGTTCAAGCCTCTCTTCAGTTGTCATTAGTTACATGGAACACATCAACATATAAACACATACACATCAACAGCTACTTCTGGTACTTCAAATAAATATTTATAACTAACCAGCCAGCTTGCAACCGAGAGAGAGGGGGAGGGAGAGAGAGACCGAGAGAGAGACCGAGAGAGCGAGACAGAGAGAGAGAGCAAGACCGAGAGAGAGAGAGCGAGACCGAGAGAGAGAGAGAGAGAGCGAGAGAGAGCGAGAGAGAGAGAGCGAGAGAGAGCGAGAGAGAGCAGAGAGAGAGAGAGAGAGAGCAGAGAGACAGACAGACAAAGAGAGAGAGCGAGAGAGAGCGAGAGAGCGACAGAGAGACAGACACAGAGACAGAAAAGAGAGAGAGAGACAGAGAGAGAGAGACAGAGAAGAGAGAGAGACACAGAGAGAGAGAGAGAGAGAGAGAGGGAGAGGAAAGGTGGGTGAGGCAGAGTGAAGAGAGGAGAAATTGTAAAATGAGGGAAAGGAGAGAAATATGAAGAAAGTAGGAGACACACAGAGACACACAGAGACACACACAGAGACACACAGAGACACAGAGAGACACAGACACACACACACACACAGAGACACACAGAGAACCACAGAGACCCACAGAGACACACAGAGAACCACAGAGACACACAGAGACACACAGAGACACACAGAGAACCAGAGACACACAGAGACACACAGAGAACCAGAGACACAAGAGAACCAGAGACACACAGAGAAACAGAGACACACAGAGAACCAGAGAACACAGAGACACAGAGACACACAGAGACACACAGAGACACACAGAGAACACAGAGAACCAGAGACACACAGAGAAACAGAGACACACAGAGACACACACAGAGAAACAGAGACACACACAGAGAAACAGAGACACACAGAGACACACAGATACACACACAGAGACACACAGAGACACACAGAGAAACAGAGACACACAGAGACACACAGAGACACACACAGAGACACACAGAGAACACAGAGACACACAGAGAAACAGACAAACACAGAGACACACAGAGACAGAGACACACAGAGAACCACAGAGACACACAGAGAACCACAGAGACACACAGAGAACCACAGAGACACACAGAGAACCACAGAGACACACAGAGAACCACAGAGACACACAGAGAACCACAGAGAACCACAGAGACACACAGAGAACCACAGAGAACCACAGAGAACCACAGAGACACACAGAGACACACAGAGAACCACAGAGAACCACAGAGACACACAGAGAACCACAGAGACACACAGAGAACCACAGAGAACCACAGAGACACACAGAGAACCACAGAGAACCACAGAGAACCACAGAGACACACAGAGAACCACAGAGAACCACAGAGACACACAGAGACACACACAGAGACAAACAGAGACACAGAGAGACACAGACACACACACACACACAGAGACACACAGAGAACCACAGAGACCCACAGAGACACACAGAGAACCACAGAGAACCACAGAGACACACAGAGACACACAGAGACACACAGAGACACAGCAGCAGTGGCTACAGGTCTCATAAAGGACCTGTCCAGTGTTTCCAGATTGATTTTCCAGATATTTAGTATGTTAAAAAGCAGCTGATCTGTGTTGGAATGGTGTGGACCAACCCCCAGTTACAGAATGGTGTGGACCTACCCCCAGTTACAGAATGGTGTGGACCTACCCCCAGTTACAGAATGGTGTGGACCTACCCCCAGTTACAGAATGGTGTGGACCTACCCCCAGTTACAGAATGGTGTGGACCTACCCCCAGTTACAGAATGGTGTGGGCCTACCCCCAGTTACAGAATGGTGTGGACCTACCCCCAGTTACAGAATGGTGTGGACCTACCCCCAGTTACAGAATGGTGTGGGCCTACCCCCAGTTACAGAATGGTGTGGACCTACCCCCAGTTACAGAATGGTGTGGGCCAACCCCCAGTTACAGAATGGTGTGGACCTACCCCCAGTTACAGAATGGTGTGGGCCAACCCCCAGTTACAGAATGGTGTGGACCTACCCCCAGTTACAGAATGGTGTGGACCTACCCCCAGTTACAGAATGGTGTGGACCTACCCCCAGTTACAGAATGGTGTGGACCTACCCCCAGTTACAGAATGGTGTGGACCTACCCCCAGTTACAAAATGGTGTGGGCCAACCCCAGTTACAGAATGGTGTGGACCTACCCACCAGTTACAGAATGGTGTGGACCAACCCCCAGTTACAGAATGGTGTGGACCTACCCCCAGTTACAGAATGGTGTGGACCTACCCCCAGTTACAGAATGGTGTGGGCCTACCCCCAGTTACAGAATGGTGTGGGCCAACCCCCAGTTACAGAATGGTGTGGACCTACCCTCAGTTACAGAATGGTGTGGACCTACCCCCAGTTACAGAATGGTGTGGACCTACCCCCAGTTACAGAATGGTGTGGACCTACCCCCAGTTACAGAATGGTGTGGACCTACCCTCAGTTACAGAATGGTGTGGACCTACCCCCAGTTACAGAATGGTGTGGACCTACCCCAGTTACAGAATGGTGTGGACCTACCCCCAGTTACAGAATGGTGTGGACCTACCCCAGTTACAGAATGGTGTGGGCCTACCCCAGTTACAGAATGGTGTGGGCCTACCCCAGTTACAGAATGGTGTGGACCTACCCCCAGTTACAGAATGGTGTGGGCCAACCCCCAGTTACAGAATGGTGTGGACCTACCCCCAGTTACAGAATGGTGTGGGCCAACCCCCAGTTACAGAATGGTGTGGACCTACCCCCAGTTACAGAATGGTGTGGACCTACCCCCAGTTACAGAATGGTGTGGACCTACCCCCAGTTACAGAATGGTGTGGACCTACCCCCAGTTACAGAATGGTGTGGACCTACCCACAGTTACAGAATGGTGTGGACCTACCCCCAGTTACAAAATGGTGTGGGCCAACCCCCAGTTACAGAATGGTGTGGACCTACCCCCAGTTACAGAATGGTGTGGACCAACCCCAGTTACAGAATGGTGTGGACCTACCCCCAGTTACAGAATGGTGTGGACCTACCCCCAGTTACAGAATGGTGTGGGCCTACCCCCAGTTACAGAATGGTGTGGACCTACCCCCAGTTACAGAATGGTGTGGACCTACCCCCAGTTACAGAATGGTGTGGACCTACCCCCAGTTACAGAATGGTGTGGACCTACCCTCAGTTACAGAATGGTGTGGACCTACCCCCAGTTACAGAATGGTGTGGACCTACCCCCAGTTACAGAATGGTGTGGACCTACCCCCAGTTACAGAATGGTGTGGACCTACCCCCAGTTACAGAATGGTGTGGGCCAACCCCAGTTACAGAATGGTGTGGGCCTACCCCCAGTTACAGAATGGTGTGGGCCTACCCCCAGTTACAGAATGGTGTGGGCCTACCCCCAGTTACAGAATGGTGTGGGTTACAGAATGGTGTGGGCCTACCCCCAGTTACAGAATGGTGTGGGCCTACCCACAGTTACAGAATGGTGTGGGTTACAGAATGGTGTGGGCCTACCCCAGTTACAGAATGGTGTGGTCCTACCCCAGTTACAGAATGGTGTGGGCATACCCCCAGTTGCAGAATGGTGTGGGCCTACCCCCAGTTGCAGAATGGTGTGGGCCTACCCCCAGTTGCAGAATGGTGTGGGCCTACCCCCAGTTACAGAAAGGTCTGGGCCTGCCCCCAGTTACAGAATTGTGTGGTCCTACCCCCAGTTGCAGAATGGTGTGGGCCTACCCCCAGTTGCAGAATGGTGTGGGCCTACCCCCAGTTACAGAAAGGTCTGGGCCTGCCCCCAGTTACAGAATTGTGTGGTCCTACCCCCAGTTACAGAAGTTACAGAATAGTGTGGTCCTACCCCAGTTACAGAATAGTGTGGTCCTACCCCAGTTACAGAATAGTGTGGTCCTACCCCAGTTACAGAATAGTGTGGTCCTACCCCAGTTACAGAATGGTGTGGTCCTACCCCAGTTACAGAATGGTGTGGTCCTACTCCCAGTTACAGAATGGTGTGGTCCTACTCCCAGTTACAGAATGGTGTGGACCTACCCCCAGTTACAGAATGGTGTGGGCCTACCCCCAGTTACAGAATGGTGTGGGCCTACCCCCAGTTACAGAATGGTGTGGACCTACCCCCAGTTACAGAATGGTGTGGGCCTACCCCCAGTTACAGAATGGTGTGGACCTAACCCAGTTA
>NW_024607991.1:22500-35000 GCF_018296145.1 Oncorhynchus tshawytscha
TACCACTAACAGCCAGTACCACTAACAGCCATACCACTGTGAACAGTCAGTACCACTGTGATACCACTAACAGTCAGTACCACTGTGATACCACTAACAGTCAGTACCACTGTGATACCACTAACAGCCAGTACCACTGTGATACCACTAACAGCCAGTACCACTGTGATACCACTAACAGTCAGTACCACTGTGATACCACTAACAGCCAGTACCACTGTGATACCACTAAACAGTCAGTGATACACTAACAGTCAGTGTTGTGATACCACTAACAGACAGTACCACTGTGATACCACTAACAGACAGTACCACTGTGATACCACTAACAGCCAGTACCACTGTGATACCACTAACAGCCAGTACCACTGTGATACCACTAACAGATACCACTAACAGCCATTACCACTGTGATACCACTAACACAGTACCAGTACCACTGTGATACCACTAACAGCCAGTACCACTGTGATACCACTAACAGTCAGTACCACTGTGATACCACTAACAGCCAGTCACTGTGCTGTGACACAACACAACAGCCAGTACCACTGTGATACCACTAACAGTCAGTACCACTGTGATACCACTAACAGCCAGCACCACTGTGATACCACTAACAGCCAGCACCACTGTGATACCACTAACAGCCAGTACCACTGTGATACCACTAACAGTCAGTACCACTGTGATACCACTAACAGTCAGTACCACTGTGATACCACTAACAGTCAGTACCACTGTGTAACACCAGTACCACTGTGATACCACTAACAGTACCACTGTGATACCACTAACAGTCAGTACCACTGTGATACCACTAACAGACAGTACCACTGTGATACCACTAACAGACAGTACCACTGTGATACCACTAACAGCCAGTACCACTGTGATACCACTAACATACAGTACCACTGTGATACCACTAACACATACCACTGTGTAACAGCCAGTACCACCGTCAGTACCACTGTGTGATACCACTAACAGTCAGTACCACCGTGATACCACTAACAGTCAGTACCACCGTGATACCACTAACAGCCAGTACCACCGTGATACCACTAACAGCCAGTACCACCGTGATACCACTAACAGTCAGTACCACCGTGTGATACCACTAACAGTCAGTACCACCGTGATACCACTAACAACAGTACCCAGTACCACCTGTGATACCACTAACAGTCAGTACCACTGTGATACCACTAACAGTCAGTACCACTGTGATACCACTAACAGCCAGTACCACCGTGATACCACTAACAGCCAGTACCACCGTGATACCACTAACAGCCAGTACCACCGTGATACCACTAACAGTCAGTACCACCGTGATACCACTAACAGTCAGTACCACCGTGATACCACTAACAGCCAGTACCACCGTGATACCACTAACAGCCAGTACCACCGTGATACCACTAACAGCCAGTACCACCGTGATACCACTAACAGCCAGTACCACCGTGATACCACTAACAGCCAGTACCAGTGATACCACTAACAGTGTACCACCGTGATACCACTAACAGCCAGTACCACCGTGATACCACTAACAACAGTACCAGTACCACCGTGATACCACTAACAGACAGTACCACCGTGTTACCACTAACAGCCAGTACCACCGTGATACCACTAACAGCCAGTACCACTGTGATACCACTAACAGCCAGTACCACTGTGATACCACTAACAGCCAGTACCACTGTGATACCACTAACAGCCAGTACCACTGTGATACCACTAACAGCCAGTACCACTGTGATACCACTAACAGCCAGTACCACTGTGATACCACTAACAGCCAGTACCACTGTGATACCACTAACAGTCAGTACCACTGTGATCCTACCGATGGTGCAGCGTAGCTCTTCACACAGACTGATGTGGGGAAGTTTCAACATCTCCTTCCATTTCTTACTGCGCCCATTCCTCTTCCCTCCTCCACCTAGACACACAGGGAGGGAGGGAGGGAGAGAGACAGAGAGAGAGGAGAGTAGAGGAGAGGAGAGAGAGATTGGAGAGAGAGAGAGGAGGGGAGAGAGAGGAGAGGAAGGGAGAGAGAGAGGAGAGGAAGGGAGAGAGAGAGGAGGGGAGAGAGAGAGAGAGAGACAGAGACCAGGGAGAGAGAGAGAGGGGAGAGATAGAGAGAGAGGAGGGGAGAGACAGCCAGAGAGAGAGAGGACTAACAGCCAGACCAGAGAGGACTAACAGTCAGAGAGAGAGAGAGAGAGAGAGACCAGAGAGGGGGAGATAGAGGAGGGGACAGAGAGAGAGAGGGGGAGAGAACAGAGACCACTGTGATAGAGAGAGAGAGGAGGGGAGGGGAGCCAGTACCAGAGAGAGAGAGAGAGAGGGGAGGGGAGAGAGACAGAGAGGAGGGAGAGACAGAGACCAAGAGGAGGACCAGAGAGAGAGGGGAGAGAGAGAGGAGGGAGAGAGAGAGAGAGAGAGAGAGAGAGACTAACAGCCAGGACTGGGAGAGAGAGAGAGAGAGAGGGGAGAGGAGAGAGAGGGGAGAGGGAGAGAGAGGAGGGAGAGAGGAGGGAGAGAGGGAGCGAGAGGAGGGGAGAGAGGGAGCGAGAGGAGGATAGAGAGGGAGCAGAGGAGGGGAGAGAGGGAGCGAGAGGAGTCAGAGAGAGGGAGCGAGAGAAAACAGAGGTTAACTTACATTAGAGACATTTCCCAAACATCTCATATCAGAAACACAACAATATTTTAATCCAACATTATTTCAACAACAACAACATCTAGCTGGTTCTTAGACTGACAGGACAATCACAGGATATAAACAACAACATCTAGCCGGCCCTTAAACTGACAGGACAATCACAGGGTATAAACAACAACAACATCTAGCTGGCCCTTAAACTGACAGGACAATCACAGGATATAAACAACAACATCTAGCTGGCCCTTAGACTGACAGGACAATCACAGGACATAAACAACAACAACATCTAGCTGGCCACTGTAGACTGACAGGACAATCACAGGATATAAACAACAACAACATCTAGCTGGCCCTTAAACTGACAGGACAATCACAGGATATAAACAACAACATCTAGCTGGCCCTTACAGACTGACAGGACAATCACAGGGTATAAACAACAACAACATCTAGCTGGCCCTTAGACTGACAGGACAATCACAGGATATAAACAACAACAACATCTAGCTGGCCCTTAGACTGACAGGACAAACACAGGATATAAACAACAACAACATCTAGCTGGCCCTTACAGACTGACAGGACAATCACAGGATATAAACAACAACAACATCTAGCTGGCCCTTACAGACTGACAGGACAATCACAGGGTATAAACAACAACATCTAGCTGGCCCTTACAGACTGACAGGACAATCACAGGATATAAACAACAACAACATCTAGCTGGCCCTTAGACTGACAGGACAAACACAGGATATAAACAACAACAACATCTAGCTGGCCCTTACAGACTGACAGGACAATCACAGGGTATAAACAACAACAACATCTAGCTGGCCCTTACAGACTGACAGGACAATCACAGGGTATAAACAACAACATCAGCTGGCCCTTACAGACTGACAGGACAATCACAGGATATAAACAACAACAACATCTAGCTGGCCCTTACAGACTGACAGGACAATCACAGGGTATAAACAACAACATCTAGCTGGCCCTTACAGACTGACAGGACAATCACAGGATATAAACAACAACAACATCTAGCTGGCCCTTACAGACTGACAGGACAATCACAGGGTATAAACAACAACATCTAGCTGGCCCTTAGACTGACAGGACAATCACAGGATATAAACAACAACATCTAGCTGGCCCTTAGACTGACAGGACAATCACAGGATATAAACAACAACAACATCTAGCTGGCCCTTAGACTGACAGGACAATCACAGGATATAAACAACAACATCTAGCTGGCCCTTAGACTGACAGGACAATCACAGGATATAAACAACAACATCTAGCTGGCCCTTAGACTGACAGGACAATCACAGGATATAAACAACATCTAGCTGGCCCTTAGACTGACAGGACAATCACAGGATATAAACAACAACATCTAGCTGGCCCTTAAACTGACAGGACAATCACAGGATATAAACAACAACAACATCTAGCTGGCCCTTAGACTGACAGGACAAACACAGGATATAAACAACAACAACATCTAGCTGGCCCTTACAGACTGACAGGACAATCACAGGGTATAAACAACAACAACATCTAGCTGGCCCTTAGACTGACAGGACAATCACAGGATATAAACAACAACAACATCTAGCTGGCCCTTACAGACTGACAGGACAATCACAGGATATAAACAACAACAACATCTAGCTGGCCCTTAGACTGACAGGACAATCACAGGATATAAACAACAACAACATCTAGCTGGCCCTTAGACTGACAGGACAATCACAGGGTATAAACAACAACAACATCTAGCTGGCCCTTACAGACTGACAGGACAATCACAGGGTATAAACAACAACATCTAGCTGGCCCTTAGACTGACAGGACAATCACAGGGTATAAACAACAACAACATCTAGCTGGCCCTTAGACTGACAGGACAATCACAGGGTATAAACAACAACAACATCTAGCTGGCCCTTACAGACTGACAGGACAAACACAGGGTATAAACAACAACAACATCTAGCTGGCCCTTAGACTGACAGGACAATCACAGGGTATAAACAACAACAACATCTAGCTGGCCCTTACAGACTGACAGGACAATCACAGGGTATAAACAACAACAACATCTAGCTGGCCCTTAGACTGACAGGACAATCACAGGGTATAAACAACAACAACATCTAGCTGGCCCTTAGACTGACAGGACAATCACAGGATATAAACAACAACAACTAGCTGGCCCTTACAGACTGACAGGACAATCACAGGATATAAACAACAACATCTAGCTGGCCCTTAGACTGACAGGACAATCACAGGATATAAACAACAACAACTAGCTGGCAACTATAAACCACAGCTCAGTGTCTGTGTGTACAGCTGGCTATTCTCATCATTCACACACACACACACACACACACACACACACACACACACACACACACACACACACACACACACACACACACACTCACACACACACACACACACACACACACACACACGTTGAAAGGATAGTGGGTCACAAAGACGGTCCGGGTTTGACCGTGAAACGAACCCTAAAGTGTTCCAAGAAAAACACACGTCTCATTTAAGGGTTTTTTATTTGACCTTTCACCCCTCTGGCGGAGGACAACGACCCCCTCAGGGGGACTAGTAGGGTCAGGGGTTAGAGGTCAACAGCAGTGGTGTAAAATAATTATCTGTACTTTACCATTTATGGCAACGTTTACTTCACTACATTCCTAAAAGAAGATAATGTACTTTCTACGCCGTACATTTTCCCAACCCAAAAGTACTCGTTACATTTCTCACACACTTATCAAGAGAACATCCCTGGTCATCCCTACTGCCTCTGATCTGGAGGACTCACTAAACAGAGAACATCCCTGGTCATCCCTACTGCCTCTGATCTGGAGGACTCACTAAACAGAGAACATCCCTGGTCCTCCCTACTGCCTCTGATCTGGAGGACTCACTAAACAGAGAACATCCCTGGTCCTCCCTACTGCCTCTGATCTGGAGGACTTACTAAACAGAGAACATCCCTGGTCATCCCTACTGCCTCTGATCTGGAGGACTCACTAAACAGAGAACATCCCTGGTCATCCCTACTGCCTCTGATCTGGAGGACTCACTAAACAGAGAACATCCCTGGTCATCCCTACTGCCTCTGATCTGGAGGACTTACTAAACAGAGAACATCCCTGGTCATCCCTACTGCCTCTGATCTGGAGGACTCACTAAACAGAGAACATCCCTGGTCCTCCCTACTGCCTCTGATCTGGAGGACTCACTAAACAGAGAACATCCCTGGTCATCCCTACTGCCTCTGATCTGGAGGACTCACTAAACAGAGAACATCCCTGGTCCTCCCTACTGCCTCTGATCTGGAGGACTCACTAAACAGAGAACATCCCTGGTCCTCCCTACTGCCTCTGATCTGGAGGACTCACTAAACAGAGAACATCCCTGGTCCTCCCTACTGCCTCTGATCTGGAGGACTCACTAAACAGAGAACATCCCTGGTCATCCCTACTGCCTCTGATCTGGCAGACTCACTAAACAGAGAACATCCCTGGTCATCCCTACTGCCTCTGATCTGGTGGACTCACTAAACAGAGAACATCCCTGGTCATCCCTACTGCTTCTGATCTGGAGGACTCACTAAACAGAGAACATCCCTGGTCATCCCTACTGCCTCTGATCTGGAGGACTCACTAAACAGAGAACATCCCTGGTCATCCCTACTGCCTCTGATCTGGAGGACTCACTAAACAGAGAACATCCCTGGTCATCCCTACTGCCTCTGATCTGGAGGACTCACTAAACAGAGAACATCCCTGGTCATCCCTACTGCCTCTGATCTGGAGGACTCACTAAACAGAGAACATCCCTGGTCATCCCTACTGCCTCTGATCTGGAGGACTCACTAAACAGAGAACATCCCTGGTCATCCCTACTGCCTCTGATCTGGAGGACTCACTAAACAGAGAACATCCCTGGTCATCCCTACTGCCTCTGATCTGGAGGACTCACTAAACAGAGAACATCCCTGGTCTCCCTACTGCCTCTGATCTGGAGGACTCACTAAACAGAGAACATCCCTGGTCATCCCTACTGCCTCTGATCTGGAGGACTCACTAAACAGAAAACATCCCTGGTCATCCCTACTGCCTCTGATCTGGAGGACTCACTAAACAGAGAACATCCCTGGTCATCCCTACTGCCTCTGATCTGGAGGACTCACTAAACAGAGAACATCCCTGGTCATCCCTACTGCCTCTGATCTGGAGGACTCACTAAACAGAGAACATCCCTGGTCATCCCTACTGCCTCTGATCTGGAGGACTCACTAAACAGAGAACATCCCTGGTCATCCCTACTGCCTCTGATCTGGAGGACTCACTAAACAGAGAACATCCCTGGTCATCCCTACTGCCTCTGATCTGGAGGACTCACTAAACAGAGAACATCCCTGGTCATCCCTACTGCCTCTGATCTGGAGGACTCACAAACAGAGAACATCCCTGGTCATCCCTACTGCCTCTGATCTGGAGGACTCACTAAACAGAGAACATCCCTGGTCATCCCTACTGCCTCTGATCTGGAGGACTCACTAAACAGAGAACATCCCTGGTCATCCCTACTGCCTCTGATCTGGAGGACTCACTAAACAGAGAACATCCCTGGTCATCCCTACTGCCTCTGATCTGGAGGACTCACTAAACAGAGAACATCCCTGGTCATCCCTACTGCCTCTGATCTGGAGGACTCACTAAACAGAGAACATCCCTGGTCATCCCTACTGCCTCTGATCTGGAGGACTCACTAAACAGAGAACATCCCTGGTCATCCCTACTGCCTCTGATCTGGAGGACTCACTAAACAGAGAACATCCCTGGTCATCCCTACTGCCTCTGATCTGGAGGACTCACTAAACAGAGAACATCCCTGGTCATCCCTACTGCCTCTGATCTGGAGGACTCACTAAACAGAAACATCCCTGGTCATCCCTACTGCCTCTGATCTGGAGGACTCACTAAACAGAGAACATCCCTGGTCATCCCTACTGCCTCTGATCTGGAGGACTCACTAAACAGAGAACATCCCTGGTCATCCCTACTGCCTCTGATCTGGAGGACTCACTAAACAGAGAACATCCCTGGTCATCCCTACTGCCTCTGATCTGGAGGACTCACTAAACAGAGAACATCCCTGGTCATCCCTACTGCCTCTGATCTGGAGGGCTCACTAAACAGAGAACATCCCTGGTCATCCCTACTGCCTCTGATCTGGAGGACTCACTAAACAGAGAACATCCCTGTTCCTCCCTACTGGAGGACTCACCTCTGATCTGGAGGACTCACTAAACAGAGAACATCCCTGGTCATCCCTACTGCCTCTGATCTGGAGGACTCACTAAACAGAGAACATCCCTGGTCATCCCTACTGCCTCTGATCTGGAGGACTCACTAAACAGAGAACATCCCTGGTCAACCCTACTGCCTCTGATCTGGAGGACTCACTAAACAGAGAACATCCCTGGTCAACCCTACTGCCTCTGATCTGGCAGACTCACTAAACAGAGAACATCCCTGGTCAACCCTACTGCCTCTGATCTGGAGGACTCACTAAACAGAGAACATCCCTGGTCAACCCTACTGTCTCTGATCTGGCAGACTCACTAAACAGAGAACATCCCTGGTCATCTCTACTGCCTCTGATCTGGAGGACTCACAAAACAGAGAACATCCCTGGTCATCCCTACTGCCTCTGATCTGGAGGACTCACTAAACAGAGAACATCCCTGGTCAACCCTACTGTCTCTGATCTGGCAGACTCACTAAACAGAGAACATCCCTGGTCAACCCTACTGCCTCTGATCTGGAGGACTCACTAAACAGAGAACATCCCTGGTCAACCCTACTGTCTCTGATCTGGCAGACTCACTAAACAGAGAACATCCCTGGTCATCTCTACTGCCTCTGATCTGGAGGACTCACAAAACAGAGAACATCCCTGGTCATCCCTACTGCCTCTGATCTGGAGGACTCAACAAACAGAAATGCTTAGTTTGTAAATTATGTCTGAGTGTTGGAGTGTGCCCCCTGGATATCAGTCCCCCCCCACAAAAAAAATAAAATTGTGCTGTCTGGTTTGCTTAATATAAGGAATTTGAAATCAATTATACTTTTTACTTTTGATACTTAAGTACAGTTTTAAACCGAATACTTTTAGACTTTTACTGAAGTAGTATTTTACTGGCTGACTTTTACTGAAGTAGTGTTTTACTGGCTGACTTTTACTGAAGTAGTATTTTACTGGCTGACTTTTACTGAAGTAGTGTTTTACTGGCTGACTTTTACTGAAGTAGTATTTTACTGGCTGACTTTTACTGAAGTAGTGTTTTACTGGCTGACTTTTACTGAAGTAGTGTTTTACTGGCTGACTTTTACTGAAGTAGTGTTTTACTGGCTGACTTTTACTGAAGTAGTGTTTTACTGGCTGACTTTTACTGAAGTAGTGTTTTACTGGCTGACTTTTACTGAAGTAGTGTTTTACTGGCTGACTTTTACTGAAGTAGTGTTTTACTGGCTGACTTTTACTGAAGTAGTGTTTTACTGGCTGACTTTTACTGAAGTAGTGTTTTACTGGCTGACTTTTAATTTTGTCATTTTCTATTAAGGTATTTAAGGTATCTTTTCCACAAGGTCAGGGGTTAGAGGTCATCAGACTGGTGGTTCTCCTATGACCCCTTCAGGGGTTCTAGTAAGGTCAGGGGTTAGAGGTCATCAGACTGGTGGTTCTCCTATGACCCCTTCAGGGGTTCTAGTAAGGTCAGGGGTCAGAGGTCATCAGACTGGTGGTTCTCCTATGACCCCCTCAGGGATATCTTCTACAGGGACCGAGGGACCCCTGCGGAGGGATATCTTCTACGGGGACCGAGGGACCCCTGCGGAGGGATATCTTCTACAGGGACCGAGGGACCCCTGCGGAGGGATATCTTCTACAGGGACCGAGGGACCCCTGCGGAAGGATATCTTCTACAGGGAACCAGGGAGGGACCCCTGCGGAGGGATATTTTCTACAGGACCGAGGGACCACTGCGGACGGATATCCTACAACATACACACTGTTTTCCCTCTGGAAGGACAGCATCTCATATAGAGGACAACATCTCTCTAGAGGACAGCATCTCATATAGAGGACAGCATCTCATATAGAGGACAGCATCTCATATAGAGGACAGCATCTCATATAGAGGACAGCATCTCATATACACAGGCCTATACACCAGGCCTTTACCTGGCGGTCTCCACCAGACCACTGAAGGAGATGAAGGAGAGGAGAGGAGAGAGAGAGAGAGGAGAGGGAGGAGAGAGAGGAGAGAGAGGGAGAAGAGGAGAGGGAGAGAGATGAGAGGGAGGAGAGGAGAGGGAGGAGAGGAAGAGAGGGAGGAGAGGGAGAGGGAGGGAGAAGGGGGAGAGGGAGGAGAGGGAGGAGAGGGAGAGGGAGGAGATGAGAGGGAGGAGGAGGAGAGGGAGGGAAGAGAGGGAGGAGAGGAGGAGGAGAGGGAGGAGAGGAGAGAGGAAGAGAGGGAGTAGAGGGAGGAGAGGGAAGAGAGGGAGAAGGAGGAGAGGGAGGGGAGAAGAGGAGAAGAGGGAGGAGATGAAGGAGAGAAAGTGAGAAGGGGAGAATGAAGAAGGGTAGAGAGCCTTCCTGGAATGAAGCACAGCGCTGGTCTGTTCCATTCTTGACACCTGATAAGAGACTGACCTCTTTAAAAGGTCATTTATACCAGAACATTGTATGTTCCCATTGAGTAGGTACCCAAATAATGTTTGCATTAAAACCTCAGGTTTGGGATTTTGTCTGCGTATTTTGAGACTGTGCAGGTCTCCATCACTTCCTGGTACGAGAAAGACCGTTACAGGCCCTATTCTAGATACAGGCCCTATTCTAGATACAGGCCCTATTCTAGATACAGGCCCTATTCTAGATACAGGCCCTATTCTAGATACAGGCCCTATTCTAGATACAGGCCCTATTCTAGATACAGGCCCTATTCTAGATACAGGCCCTATTCTAGATACAGGCCCTATTCTAGATACAGGCCCTATTCTAGATACAGGCCCTATTCTAGATACAGGCCCTATTCTAGATACAGGCCCTATTCTAGTACTATGTCACTTATGACATCGCCAGACTAATGTCTTCCACATTTCAAAGTGGCCTTTTATTGTCCCCCCCAGCACAAGGTGCACCTGTGTAATGATCATGCTGTTTAATCAGCTTCTTAACATGCCACACCTGTCAGGTGGATGGATTATCTTGGAAAAGGAGAAATGCTCACTTAACAGGGCTGTAAACACATTTATGCACAACATCTGAGAGAAATAAGCTTTTTGTGTCATATGGAACATTTCTGGGATTTTTAATTTCAGCTCATGAAACGTGGGACCAACTCTACACGTTGCGTTTATACTTTTGTTCAGTGTAAATGGAATTCGGTCAGAGAGCCACACTCCTCTCTCCCGTCGCCTCCCTGTCAAAACCCATTGGAGGTGGTCAGATGGCCTCAATAACTTCCCTAATAAAACACAATTATTCACTGATGATCCTTCAAATCATTTGATCCCCCCCCGTCAGAGTTTTAATATAAACTAAGTTGTTTTAAAACAGACGTATCTTTTAATACAATTTATTTCCCTAGAGATTGAGCATGATAACTATTAGCATAACTATTAGCATAATATCTCCTGTTATTCACATCAGACATTGATCCTGTTGTTATTTATCAGGCGTGATATTGATCCTGTTGTTATTATCAGACGTGATATTGATCCTGTTGTTATTATCAGACGTGATATTGATCCTGTTTGTTATTATCAGACGTTGATATTGATCCGTGATATTGATCCTGTTGTTATTATCAGACGTGATATTGATCCTGTTGTTATTATCAGACGTGATATTGATCCTGTTGTTATTATCAGACGTGATATTGATCCTGTTGTTATTATCAGACGTGATATTGATCCTGTTGTTATTATCAGACGTGATATTGATCCTGTTGTTATTATCAGACGTGATATTGATCCTGTTGTTATTATCAGACGTGATATTGATCCTGTTGTTATTATCAGACGTGATATTGATCCTGCTGTTATTATCAGACATGATATTGATCCTGCTGTTATTATCAGACATGATATTGATCCTGTTGTTATTATCAGACATGATATTGATCCTGTTGTTATTCACAAGAGTCCTATGGGCCCCTGGTCTAAAGTAGTGCACTAGAGTCCTATTGAATCTGGTCTAAAGTAGTGACCTAGAGTCCTATTGAATCTGGTCTAAAGTAGTGCACTAGAGTCCTATTGAATCTGGTCTAAAGTAGTGCACTAGAGTCCTATAGAATCTGGTCTAAAGTAGTGCACTAGACTCCTATTGAACCTGGTCTAAAGTAGTGCACTAGAGTCCTATGTGCCCCTGGTCTAAAGTAGTGCACTAGAGTCCTATTGATCCTGGTCTAAAGTAGTGCACTAGAGTCCTATTGAACCGGGTCTAAAGTAGTGCACTAGAGTCCTATTGAATCTGGTCTAAAGTAGTGCACTAGAGTCCTATTGAACCTGGTCTAAAGTAGTGCACTAGAGTCCTATTGAATCTGGTCTAAAGTAGTGCACTAGAGTCCTAGTTAAATAAAGCCATGCTAGAGAAAAACACTCAGCCTTATTTAAACACTGATCTTAGACCTGTCTAGTCACGGGGCAGAAAGACAATATTATAATATAACACTGATCTTAGACCTGTCTAGTCACGG
>NW_024607991.1:37500-40000 GCF_018296145.1 Oncorhynchus tshawytscha
GCCTGGTTAAATAAAAGGTTAAAAAATATATAAATATATATATTAAAAAATGAGACAACTGCCATTTTTCCAACTGTTAATGACTTAGTGGTGAGAGAGTCGACTCGTTGACTCAGAGTCGACTCCAAAATAATTGATTCCTCCACTCCTTGCACATTGACTCACAGAGTCGACTCCAAAATAATTGATTCCTCCACTCCTTGCACATTGACTCACAGGGTCGACTCCCATTTCTGACGGGGGGCAAGATTCGATTCAGCTAAGAATCGACTCCTAAGATTCAGTGTTTTTGGAACGGAGTCGACTGATTAGTTGGCGTACTTCTGAGAACACAAGACACAAGCATATTTCGTAGTGAGCTAGCGAGGGACAGAGAGAGGGAGGGGGGACGGAGAGAGGGAGGGGTGGACGGAGAGAGGGAGGGAGGGGACGGGGAGAGGGAGGGGGGCGGAGAGAGGGAGGGGGACGGAGAGAGGGGGGCGGAGAGAGGGAGGGGGAGGACGGAGAGAGGGAGGGGGAGAGGGGTGGGGACAATATAGGCAGGTCAGTCACCAGACAGACAGACAGACAGAACCGTGCACTAGGTCTATCTATCAGTATAGGCAGGTCAGCCACCAGACAGACAGAACCGTGCACTAGGTCTATCTATCAGTATAGGCAGGTCAGACACCAGACAGTCAGAACCGTGCACTAGGTCTATCTATCAGTATAGGCAGGTCAGACACCAGACAGACAGAACCATGCACTAGGTCTATCTATCAGTATAGGCAGGTCAGACACCAGACAGACAGAACCGTGCACTAGGTCTATCTATCAGTATAGATCACTAGCTGTATTTCACAACAGAATTCGGTATCTCGCAATTCCTTGTCTTGCAATGTTTCCCAACTTCATTAAAACAGAGGCTATGATATTCTATAGACAACAGAGTAAAGAGGAGAGGGAGGAGCGGGCCAGCCAGGGAGGGAGAGAGAGAGAGAGGAGCGGGCCAGCCAGGGAGAGAGTGAGGAGCGGGCCAGCCAGGGAGAGAGAGAGGAGCGGGCCAGCCAGGGAGAGAGTGAGAGAGAGGAGCGGGCCAGCCAGGGAGAGAGTGAGAGAGAGGAGCGGGCCAGCCAGGGAGAGAGTGAGAGAGAGGAGCGGGCCAGCCAGGGAGAGAGAGGAGCGGGCCAGCCAGGGAGAGAGTGAGAGAGAGGAGCGGGCCAGCCAGGGAGAGAGAGGAGCGGGCCAGCCAGGGAGAGAGTGAGAGAGAGGAGCGGGCCAGCCAGGAGAGAGTGAGAGAGAGGAGCGGGCCAGCCAGGAGAGAGAGAGGAGCGGGCCAGCCAGGGAGAGAGTGAGAGAGAGGAGCGGGCCAGCCAGGGAGAGAGTGAGAGAGAGGAGCGGGCCAGCCAGGGAGAGAGAGAGGAGCGGGCCAGCCAGGAGAGAGTGAGAGAGAGGAGCGGGCCAGCCAGGGAGAGAGAGAGAGAGAGGAGCGGGCCAGCCAGGGAGAGAGAGAGGAGCGGGCCAGCCAGGAGAGAGAGAGAGCGAGAGAGAGGAGAGGGCCAGCCAGGGAGAGAGTGAGAGAGGAGCGGGCCAGCCAGGGAGAGAGTGAGAGAGAGGAGCGGGCCAGCCAGGGAGAGAGAGAGAGAGAGGAGCGGGCCAGCCAGGAGAGAGAGAGGAGCGGGCCAGCCAGGGAGGAGAGAGAGAGCGAGAGAGAGGAGAGGGCCAGCCAGGGAGAGAGTGAGAGAGAGGAGCGGGCCAGCCAGGGAGAGAGTGAGAGAGAGGAGCGGGCCAGCCAGGGAGAGAGAGAGGAGCGGGCCAGCCAGGGAGAGAGAGAGAGCGAGAGAGAGGAGAGGGCCAGCCAGGAGAGAGAGAGAGCGAGAGAGAGGAGAGGGCCAGCCAAGGAGAGAGAGAGAGAGCGAGAGAGAGGAGAGGGCCAGCCAAGGAGAGAGAGAGAGCGAGAGAGAGGAGAGGGCCAGCCAAGGAGAGAGAGAGAGCGAGAGAGAGGAGAGGGCCAGCCAAGAGAGAGAGAGAGAGAGAGAGAAGAGCGGGCCAGCCAGGGAGGGGAGAGAGAGAGAGAGAGAAGAGCGGGCCAGCCAGGGAGGGAGAGAGAGAGAGAGAGAGAGAGAGGAGCGGGCCAGCCAGGGAGGGAGAGAGAGAGAGAGAGAGAGAGAGGATCGGGCCAGCCAGGGAGGGAGAGAGAGAGAGAGAGAGAGAGGAGCGGGCCAGCCAGGGACGGAGAGAGAGAGAGAGAGAGAGAGAGAGGAGCGGGCCAGCCAGGGAGGGAGAGAGAGAGAGAGGAGCGGGCCAGCCAGGGAGGGAGAGAGAGAGAGAGAGAGAGGAGCGGGCCAGCCAGGGAGAGAGAGAGAGAGAGAGAGAGAGAGAGAGAGAGAGAGAGGAGCGGGCCAGCCAGGGGAGAGAGAGAGAGAGAGAGAGAGAGGAGCAGGCCAGCCAGGGAGAGAGAGAGAGAGAGGAGCAGGCCAGCCAGGGAGAGAGGGGAGCGGGCCAGCCAGGGAGAGAGGAG
>NW_024607991.1:42500-44031 GCF_018296145.1 Oncorhynchus tshawytscha
TAAACTGTGTAATAAAACTAGTAACTTGTGAGGCAACATTTGATTAGCATGTTGCTACGTAACACTGGTCGTCACTAAGCAACGATCTGAGAGTTTTACTAACTACTGTACACAACAGGAATAGTGACTTGTTCTTAATCCCACTTATGTAATGGCTCCATTATGGGATGGCAGGTAGCCTGGTGGTTAGAGGAGGCAGGTAGCCTAGTGGTTAGAGGAGGCAGGTAGCCTAGTGGTTAGAGGAGGCAGGTAGCCTGGTGGTTAGAGGAGGCAGGTAGCCTGATGGTTAGTGGAGGCAGGTAGCCTGGTGGTTAGAGGAGGCAGGTAGCCTGGTGGTTAGAGGAGGCAGGTAGCCTGGTGGTTAGAGGAGGCAGGTAGCCTGGTGGTTAGAGGAGGCAGGTAGCCTGGTGGTTAGAGGAGGCAGGTAGCCTGGTGGTTAGAGGAGGCAGGTAGCCTAGTGGTTAGAGGAGGCAGGTAGCCTAGTGGTTAGAGGAGGCAGGTAGCCTAGTGGTTAGAGGAGGCAGGTAGCCTAGTGGTTAGAGGAGGCAGGTAGCCTGGTGGTTAGAGGGGGCAGGTAGCCTAGTGGTTAGAGGAGGCAGGTAGCCTGGTGGTTAGAGGGGCAGGTAGCCGGGTGGTTAGAGGAGGCAGGTAGCCTAGTGGTTAGAGGAGGCAGGTAGTCTGGTGGTTAGAGGAGGCAGGTAGTCTAGTGGTTAGAGGAGGCAGGTAGCCTAGTGGTTAGAGGAGGCAGGTAGCCTGGTGGTTAGAGGAGGCAGGTAGCCTGGTGGTTAGAGGAGGCAGGTAGCCTAGTGGTTAGAGGAGGCAGGTATCCTAGTGGTTAGAGGAGGCAGGTAGCCTGGTGGTTAGAGGAGGCAGGTAGCCTAGTGGTTAGAGGAGGCAGGTAGCCTGGTGGTTAGAGGAGGCAGGTAGCCTGGTGGTTAGAGGAGGCAGGTAGCCTAGTGGTTAGAGGAGGCAGGTAGCCTAGTGGTTAGAGGAGGCAGGTAGCCTGGTGGTTAGAGGAGGCAGGTAGCCTAGTGGTTAGAGGAGGCAGGTAGCCTAGTGGTTAGAGGAGGCAGGTAGCCAAGTGGTTAGAGGAGGCAGGTAGCCTGGTGAGCCTTGCAGTCTTAGACTGGCTAACACTTGTTCTCAATGTGTGTGTGTGTGTGTGTGTGTGTGTGTGTGTGTGTGTGTGTGTGTGTGTGTGTGTGTGTGTGTGTGTGTGTGAGTGTGTACAGTAGGGTGTTTCCTGTGAATGACGTCTGTAAAACACACTGCTTTGTGATGGCTCCCTTCATGTGGTTCCCTTCCTACAGTTATTAGACCCACAAAATTGGCTATGACTTGGGAACTGTGACGCATGTGTTGCGTGGGTAGCGTTAGCAGCTACCACTAGCGCCAACCACATCTGTTGTGTATTTAGCATTAGCGGCTACCGCTAGCTCCAACCACATCTGTTGTGTATTTAGCATTAGCGGCTACCGCTAGCTCCAACCACATCTGTTGTGTATTTAGCATTAGCAGCTAGGCTATGCAG
>NW_024607992.1:0-44032 GCF_018296145.1 Oncorhynchus tshawytscha
CTGGTCCACCTGCCATCCTCTGTCGTACCCGGTCCACCTGCCATCATCATCTCTGTCGTACCTGCTCCACCTGCCATCATCATCTCTGTCATACCTGCTCCACCTGCCATCATCATCTCTGTCGTACCTGCTCCACCTGCCATCATCATCTCTGTCGTACCTGCTCCACCTGCCATCATCATCTCTGTCGTACCTGCTCCACCTGCCATCATCATCTCTGTCGTACCTGCTCCACCTGCCATCATCATCTCTGTCGTACCTGCTCCACCTGCCATCATCATCTCTGTCGTACCTGCTCCACCTGCCATCATCATCTCTGTCGTACCTGCTCCACCTGCCACCATCATCTCTGTCGTACCTGGTCCACCTGCCACCATCATCTCTGTCGTACCTGGTCCACCTGCCACCATCATCTCTGTCGTACCTGGTCCACCTGCCATCATCATCTCTGTCGTACCTGGTCCACCTGCCATCATCATCTCTGTCGTACCTGGTCCACCTGCCATCATCATCTCTGTCGTACCTGGTCCACCTGCCATCCTCTGTCGTACCCGGTCCACCTGCCATCATCATCTCTGTCGTACCCGGTCCACCTGCCATTATCATCTCTGTCGTACCCGGTCCACCTGCCATCATCATCTCTGTCCTCCTTACCCTCCCTCAACACACCTTTTACCATTCTCTCTTTACAGAGACAGAAAGAACGAAGGAAACTGGAGAAGGAGAAGAGCGCGGATGCTGAGCAGGAGGGAGAAGCGTCAGAGTCTGAGAGTGAAAGTGAGGAGGAGGAGGTAGAGAGGGTAGTACCTCCTGCCAAGAACAAGCCCACGCCTCCTCTCACTGTGTCTGGGAACAAGAGCAACCGCCAGCCCCCTGTCAGGACCCTAGAGGAGGTAGGAGAGGGAGGGAGGGAAGGACATGGAAGGCAGGGAGGTATGGAGGGGTGGATACACCAGAGAAATAGATATAGGATGATAGAAAGAATTTCTTTGTCTCTTTCTGTCTATTATATCTGCGGCCCAAATGACACCCCATTCCCTATATAATGCCCTACTTCTGACCAGAGCTATATGATTCTATGGGCCCTGGTCATAAGCAGTGCATTATAAGGGTGCCGTTTTGGTTTATATCTCCTCCTCTAGGAGCCAGAGTGGGACGTCCGCAGTGCGTTTGTGGCCAACGCTGCCAGTCACATCAGACCCAAAGCCAGGACCAGTGCAGGCCACGCCTCTAGAGAGAACAAGGAGAACGAGTCTAGGACTAGCGAGGTGCGGAGGGCTGGATACACACACACGCGCACACACAGAGGCAGTGTTAACTGAGTTGTCTCATTTCAGGTGGAGAGTTCAGACCCTGTGAAGAAGAAGGGAGCTTCACTAACAGGTGACATGAACACAATTGTCTCAATGATTATTTCTATTCACTGAAATGACCCCAGTTTAACACTGTATGTGTGTGTTCTCCTCTAGAGAAGGGTATTCAGTTGTTTAAGCAGGGCCAGTACTCTCAGGCTGTGGACATGTTCTCTGAGGCTATCCACTATGACCCCAAAGACCACAGGTACACCTTAAAGCTTGACCTCTGACCCTAAATACAACGTATTGCACCACTATGCTCTCTGACCTGAAATTAGATTTCTGTCAACTTGTGTTTTAATGTGTCCTCGCTCTCTCTCTTTCTTCCTTCCCTCTCTCGCTATCTGTCTCTCTGTCTCTTTCTCGTTCAGGTTCTTTGGGAATCGTTCATACTGCTACTGGTGTCTGGAGCTCTACCCCTCTGCCCTATCAGACGCTCAGAGGTCCATCCAGCTTGCCCCTGATTGGCCAAAGGGATACTTTCGCAAGGGGAGTGCACTGATGGGGTTGAAGGTCAGTGTCTGAGCTCTCTACTGTGAACGTGGACATTCCTGTGTGTGTGTGTGTCTGTCTGTCTGTGTGTGAAATCTGACTCCATCTTCCTCCCCTCTTCTCTCTCCAGCGGTATGGTGAGGCAGAGGGGGCCATGCAGCAGGTGTTGAAGCTGGATCAGGACTGTGAGGAGGCCTCCATTGAGCTCTTCAACTGCAAGGTCCTGCAGCTCATGGTGAGGGGAGACTGGGATCAGGGGTCAAATCAAATTGTATTAGTCACTTGCGCTGAATACAACAGGTGTAGTAGACCTTACAGTGAAATGCTTACTTACGAACCCCTAACCAACAATGTAGTTAAAAAAAAATGAATATGAAGAAATATAAGTAACAAGTAATTAAAGAGCAGCAGTAAAATAACAATAGCGAGACTATATACAGGGGGTACCGGTACAGAGTCAATGTGGGGGAACCGGTTAGTGGAGGTAATATGTACATGTAGGTAGAGTTATTTAAGTGACTATGCATAGATAATAACAGAGAGTAGCAGCAGTGTAAAAGAGGGGGGAGCAATGCAAATAGTCTGGGTAGCCATTTGATTAGATGTTCTTATGGCTTGTGGGTAGAAGTTGTTTAGAAGCCTCTTGAACCTACACTTGGCGCTCCGGTACCGCTTGCCTGTGGTAGCAGAGAAAACAGTCTATGACTAAGGTGGCTGGCATCTGACCATTTTTAGGGCCTTCCTCTGACACGGCCTGGTATAGAGGTCCTGGATGGCAGGAAGCTTGTCCCCAGTGATGTACTTGGCCTTTCGCACTACCCTCTATAGTGCCTTGCGGTCGGAGGCCGAAAAGTTGCCATACCAGGCAGTGATGCAACCAGTGCTCTTGATAGTGCAGCTGTAGGACCTTTTGAGGATCTGAGGACCCATGTCAAATCTTTTCAGTCTTATGAGGGGAAATGGGTTTGTTGTACCCTCTTTACGACTGTCTTGGTGTGCTTGGACCATGTTAGTTTGTTGGTGATGTGGACACCAAAGAACTTGAAGCTCTCAACGTGCTCCACTACAGCCCCGTCGGTGAGAATGGGGCGTGCTCGGTCCTCTTTTTCCTGTAGTCCTCAATCATCTCCTTTGTCTTGATCACGTTGAGGGAGAGGTTGTTGTCCTGGCACCACACTGCCAGGTCTCTGACCTCCTCCCTATAGGCTGTTGTTGTCGGTGATCGTCGTTGTCGGTGATCAGTGCTACCACTGTTGTGTCATTGGCAAACGTAATGATGGTGTTGGAGTCGTGCCTGGCCATGCAGTCATGAGTGAACAGGGAATACAGGTGGGGACTGAGCACGCACCCCTGAGGGACCCCTGTGTTGAGGATCAGCGTGGCGGATATGTTGCTACCTACCCTTACCACCTGGGGCGGCCCGTCAGGAAGTCCAGGATCCAGTTGCAGAGGAGGTGTTTAGTCCCAGGTTCCTTAGTTCCCTCAAAGCTCATCAATAAGCTATGATGTTGAACTGTGAGCTGTAGTCAATGAGAATAGAATTCTCACATAGATGTTCATTTTGTCCAGGTGGGAGAGTGCAATAGAGATCGCATCATCTGTGGATCTGTTGGTGTGATATGCAAAAATTGGAGTGGGTCTAGGGTTTCTAGAATAATGGTGTTGATGTGAGTCATGACCAGCCTTTCAAAGCACTTTATGCCTACAGACGTGAGTGCTACGGGTCGGAAGTCATTTAGGCAGGTTACCTTAGTGTTCTTGGGCACAGGCACTATGTTGGTCTGCTTAAAACATGTTGGTATTACAGACTTGGACAGGGAGAGGTTGAAAATGTCAGTGAAGACACTTGCCAGTTGGTCAGCTCATGCTTGGAGTACACGTCCTGGAAATCTATCTGGCCTTGTGAATGTTGACCTGTTTAAAGGTCTTACTCACATCTGCTGCGGAGAGCGTGATCACACAGTCATCTGGAACAGCTTGTGCTCTCATGCATGTTTTAGTGTTATTTGCCTTAAAGCGAGCAAAGAAGTAGTTTAGCTCTTCTGGTAGGCTTGTGTCACTGGGCAGTTCTCGACTGTGCTTCCCTTTGTAGTCTGTAATGGTTTGCAAGCCCTGCCACATCAAATGAGCGTCAGAGCCAGTGTAGTACGATTCGATCTTAGTCCTGTATTGACGCTTTGCCTGTTTGATGGTTCGTCGGAGGGCATAGCGGGATTTCTTATCTTATCTTCTTTCTTTTTCTTGATTTCTTCCGTGTTAGAGTCCCGCTCCTTGAAAGCGGCAGCGTTACCCAATGAAGCTTTACCCAGCTTTAGCTCAGTGAGGATGTTGCCTGTAATCCATGGTTTCTGGTTGGGGTATGTACGTACGGTCACTGTGGGGACGATGTCATCGATGCACTTATTGATGAAGCCAATGACTGATGTGGTGTACTGCTCAATGCCATTGGAGGAAACATATTCCAGTCTGTGGAGCAAAACAGTCCAGTATCTTAGCATCTGCTTCATCTGACCACTTTTTTATTGATCGAGACACTGGTGCTTCAGGCTTTCATTTTTGCTTATAAGCAGGAATCAGGAGGATAGAATTATGGTTTGCCAAATGGAGGGCGAGGGAGAGCTTTGTATGCGTTTTTGTATGTGGAGTAAACTTGGTCCAGTTTTTCCCCCTCTGGTTGTACATTTAACATGCTGATAGAAATTTGGTCAAACAGATTTAAGTTTCCCTGCATCCCTGCAAGTCCCCAGCCACTAGGAGCGCTGCCTCTGGGTGAGCATTTTCCTGTTTGCTTATGGCGGAATACAGCTCATTCAGTGTGGTCTTAGTGCCAGCGGTGGTGGTATGTAGACAGCTATGAAAAATACAGATGATAACTCTCTTGGTAGACAGTGTGGTCTACAGCTTATCATGAGATCCTCTACTTCAGGTGAGCAAAACCTTGAGACTTCCTTAGATATGGTGCAGTGGAGTTATTTACAAAAATACATAGTCCGCCGCCCCTTGTCTTTTTTTATTTTTATTTAACTAGGCAAGTCAGTTAAGAACAAATCCTTATTTTCAATGACGGCCTAGGACTGTACTGAACTGCCAGAACCACAGATTTATTTTACCGTGTCAACTCGTGGATTCGATCTTACAACCTTTTGCTTACTAGTCCAACGCTAACCACTAACCACCACTAGGGCTAACCACTAGGCTACCTGCCTCTAACCACTAGGCTACCTGCCTCTAACCACTAGGCTTCCTGCCTCTAACCACTAGGCTAACCCTGCCTCTAACCACTAGGCTTCCTGCCTCTAACCACTAGGCTTCCTGCCTCTAACCACTAGGCTTCCTGCCTCTAACCACAGGCTTCCTGTCTCTAACCACTAGGCTGCCTGCTAGGCTCCTGCCTCTAACCACTAGGGCTAGGCTACCTGCCTCTAACCACTAGGCTACCTGCCTCTAACCACTAGGCTACCTGCCTCTAACCACTAGGCTACCTGCCTCTAACCACTAGGCTACCTGCCTCTAACCACTAGGCTACCTGCCTCTAACCCAGGCTACCTGCCTCTAACCACTAGGCTACCTGCCTCTAACCACTAGGCTACCTGCCTCTAACCACTAGGCTACCTGCCTCTAACCACTAGGCTACCTGCTAACCACTAGCCTGCCTCTAACCACTAGGCTGCCTGCCTCTAACCACTAGGCTACCTGCCTCTAACCACTAGGCTACCTGCCTCTAACCACTAGGCTACCTGCCTCTAACCACTAACCACTAGGCTACCTGCCTCTAACCACTAGGCTACCTGCCTAACCCTAGGTACCTGCCCCAGGTCTGAACGACGACGCTGTTCTTTCCTGCCGATACAGCGTATAACCAGCCACCTGTTGATAATGTCGTCGTTCAGCCACGGCTCTGTGAAGCATAAAATATTACAGTCCTGTATGTCCCATTGGTAGTTTAATCTTCCGCGTTAGGTCATCGATTTTATTTTCAAGAGTTTGCACGTTTGCTAACAGAATGAAAGGAATTGGAGGTTTATTCGATCGCCTACGATCAGGTCAGGCTCTAGTCTTTTGTTATAGGATAACTTTGGTGTTGATTGGTGAACTTGTAATGAGATTTTTTTGTCTTTTCTGTTTTGTTTCTGAGATATGATCTGATATCAGTTTATCAATTCACCCCTTCTCTCCTGTAGGATCTGGGTTTTGAAGAGGGGCAGAGTGTGTTGCTGTTGGAGAAGTTTACCACGGTGCAGGCTGCTCTCGGCTCCCCTGAGGCTGACAGAGGTATTGGGACAGGCTGCTCTACCAGACCCCACCACAGGGGGCGTAGTATAGACATGCTGCACTACCAGACCCCACCACAGGGGACATAGTATAGACAGGCTACTCTACCAGACCCCACCACAGGGGGCGTAGTATAGACAGGTTGCACTACCAGACCCCACCACAGGGGGCATAGCCATTGCATTTAAAGAGTTTGATTTACCAAATATACTACAACAATATAGAAATACTTACTGTACATCTAACATTGATTTGTTGCGAGGTTTCGCTACAATGTTTCATAGTAAAGTGAACCTTTTCCTCTTCTTTCTGCAGTGGTGGACCTCTCCTCCCCTGAGGACTCTACTGGGTGAGTATGTTGAACTGGGTATCATACCTGGGTTGTTAGTGTGACTCTCTACCATGTTATCCCACTGAGCTAAAGTCTAGGCATTAGCTTCGGGAGCTAACATGAATCTTCACGTCTCAGACAAGGTTATCTCGTCATTTGAGACCAGCTTTGTTGACCGAGGCCACAGCCACTCTGTTTGTTATCTCGTCATTTGAGACCAGCTTTGCTGAGGCCACCACCACTCTGTTTGTTATCTCGTCATTTGAGACCAGCTTTGCTGAGGCCACCAGCCACTCTGTTTGTTATCTCGTCATTTGAGACCATTTGAGACCAGTTTGTTTCGTCATTTGAGCTGAGGCCACAGCCACTCTGTTTGTTATCTCGTCATTTGACCAGCTTTGCTGAGGACATTTGAGACCAGCTTTGCTGAGGCCACCACCACTCTGTTTGTTATCTCGTCATTTGAGACCAGCTTTGCTGAGGCCACCACCACTCTGTTTGTTATCTCGTCATTTGAGACCAGCTTTGCTGAGGCCACCACCACTCTGTTTGTTATCTCGTCATTTGAGACCAGCTTTGCTGAGGCCACCACCACTCTGTTTGTTATCTCGTCATTTGAGACCAGCTTTGCTGAGGCCACCACCACTCTGTTTGTTATTCTGTTTGTCATCTAAATGGTCCTATAATACATCATTTAATTTACATCCCTACAGTTCTAGAAGCTATTGACTGTCCCAAATGGCCCCCTATTCCAGGGTTTCCGTTAGGAAGATGTTACGCTGGACATTTGTCAAGAAGCATTTGAATATACCGGACATTTGAGAAATTTAACGGACCTCATATGCATTGGGTGCTGAAGCTGATTTAGGGCGTCCACCATCTGTCAGAATGGCAGAAATCACATTTAAATGATGGTAATTCATATTAACAGAACATGCAAGTCGAAGATGCAACAATGTGTGGTCCTTATTACCACATTCTGACTCTGTTAGAATAACTGTCCAAATGTACTTTTGCTCAACCAACAAGACGAGGAACAAACAGCACAATAACTGGCCTGTCAGTCTACGATCCCCCACCGTAGAAACGTTCACCTATTCTATTGGTCAACTTGTGGAGAAAGAAATAGCCGATACCAAACAGACTCTGGGACAGTTGTGGGAAGACAGATCCCAAATTCATTCAACCAGTAGGACCAGGCTACATTAAAAAACATTAAAAAGTCATGAATCTGATGCAGAGCAGAAGGCTTAGATCAGTGGTCGCCAACCGGTCGATCATGATCGACTGCTCGATTTCCAAGCCACTCCTAGTCGATCACCAAGCATTTCTGTGAAAAACCCAACGATAAAGCCTTGCGTTCCTATAAAAAAAATGGTTTTGCGCTGTTGATGGTAGGTGCACTTGATTCAGCAGCCCTAGTGCCGGGAAGGCAAAGTGTTTCCATTTTAAACCATTTCATGTGTCTAAAGGTAGAACTCCGCCTACTCGGCAGGCCCAGAGAGCAAATCAAGTGCACCTATAGGCCTACCGCTGCCCAATCAGATAGCTCAGATCACAGAGTCTGCACAGTTTCCTCGCTCCATAGACTGTAAAAGAAGCCTTGAACTCACAGCAAAGTGAGTGTCAAAATGTTTAAAACCACGAGTAGAGAGACAACGAATACAGCAGAGAGCTGCTTTTTCTTGACTGAGTTCATGTTTAAGTTGTTATTCAGCACTGTCAACACTTAGTTCATCCGTTTTATAAGCCATAAAATGTGAGTGTTTCAATAAGCTTGCGTCGTTGTTATTTCTCTGGTCATAGGAGTAACAACATTTAATTGATTCATGAGGCAGAAGTAATGCAGTAAGCCTCACCATCAGCTGGAAGACTGTGTCCCCTTTTCTCAGCTGAAGGAGGGGAGAGAGGAGGGACGGTGAGGAGGGGGAGAGAGGAGGGACGGTGAGTCGGGTGAGAGGCAGCCTCCGCTGCTCCTTCCCTCCCCTCAGACTGACCATCAGATGCTCCCTCCCCTCAGACTGACCATCAGATGCAGGCCATCAGTACAGTACAAAAAATAAGCAAATTATTATGCTCACTCAGCTGTGCCTCACAAGCAATAGAACAAATGATCTATTACCAGTGTGATCATATACCTACAATTTTTTAAATGGTCTGAGAAGAACAACATTGGCAGGCCAATTCATGCGCAGCCAATATGCAGTGATGATATATAGGGCCTATAGCCTACTGTACAAACCTCATTGCTACAGAACTGTGTTTAATTAGTTCATGTTGCAAAGGCTTATGTTTAAGTCATGTTTTTAAATCTGGCCGTAGATCTCTGCTTGCATTTTGACTCCGTAATCTTGACTCAGAAAAGGTTGTTGACCGCTGGTTTAGGTTAAAATGTTAAACTATTATTTCCTCACATTATAAATGCAACAATGTGCACAAGGCAGTAGGTTGCGTGAATGTTTGTCCCATAATGACATTAGCGGGAGAACACCATTGTCAAAAGGGCACTGCACATGCGAGCGGTTTCATGTGACAGAGTTGAAAATATCTGTTCGAAATTTTGAAATAGGGGACATCTGATATGCAACAACTAGCGTGGGTTGCTGGTATGACTAGGATTGTGCCTTTGTCTACTGGACGAGAAAGAAAGTTGATCTAAAATAATTGCCTCCACAGGTTAGGCTACTTTGACGCAAAGTAAGACATGCCTAATAATGTGTAGTAAAACCAGGGGTTGGAACCGGTTTGGGGAACAGACTTCGAAAATGAAGAACAGAACCAGAACTGAGAATGAAAGTGATCTATACTGTACCGGAACAGAACTGTTATTTTAAAAGCATGGGAACCGGTTAATAATATTATTTTCTTTCTGGGAATTTTTTTCCAGTCCCACCAAAAACGCAACAAAGTGCCTATGCATAGCCCCCACTCTGTCACTCAGAAACTTAACCCAGTGTCTGCCTGCCTGCCAGCTGAAAATTGTGTGTGTGTGTGTGTAGGCTAACTGCCCCTCCCTCTGAAGCATAGTCTACCGTAGCTACTGATGTTACACGCTTGATTAAAATATTTTTTATTAGAGAAGAATGGATGAACCTTTTCATTTCTAGTTAAGGATACTATAGTACTATATACATGTTTTTATTTGAATTCTGGTGCTGCTCTGCACACAAGCTTGTTAGCTAGCTAGCTAGCTCTGGTCTAGCTCTCAAACTTTAGGCAGAATTATGTGTATTCAGATTCAGAAGACTAATGTCCGCAGAGAGGCAATTCATTTTGCAGCAGTCATAAAACATCACATAAAAAATACAAATAAATAGCAAAGGATATTTTCAAGCAAATAGGCAGGGTATGGCAGTTTCCTAGTGTACTGTAGTGGAACTGAGAGTCATGATCAAGGGTTTGTTCTGGTCCAATGTTAGTCAAGCCAACTCTCTGAAGTTCAGATATTCAAAGTTCCTTCATAGAAGCTTCTCCTCCGCAGGTATGATTCTGTGGGCCTAATTCAGATAATGCATGTCATCACTTTATGACCAACTCTCTTCTTCTCACCAGTGTATTTTCAGTCACATCTAGCACCCTTCTCTACACTTGTCTGTCCAATGCATGTACTTAGCTTGTCCGCTGCATGGCAAGCTGCTCTATCCATTGGTGAAGTCATTTAATGTCGAGCTAAATGTAAAAAAAAATATAAAAATATATTTTAAAGGAACGATATAAACAGTTACTTTTGTTTGAACCGGTTCAGAACATTATTTTGCTGGTCAGAACAGTGGAGCAGCACAAACAAAATCATGGTTCTGTTCAGAACGAATAGATTGGACAATTATTTTGGTTCCAACCGCTGATTTAAAACGTTCAGGTTTCTATCAATTAAGTATGTTTTCAAAATGCCTACTGCCTCCATCTCATTGCAAAGTGTTGTGTGACGAGGTGATGAAGTCTTCCTGTTCATAGTGTTGTGTGACGAGGTGATGAAGTCATCCTGTTCATAGTGTTGTGTGACGAGGTGATGAAGTCGTCCTGTTCATAGTGTTGTGTGACGAGGTGATGAAGTCATCCTGTTCATAGTGTTGTGTGACGCGGTGATGAAGTCGTCCTGTTCATAGTGTTGTGTGACGCGGTGATGAAGTCGTCCTGTTCATAGTGTTGTGTGATGAGGTGATGAAGTCGTCCTGTTCATAGTGTTGTGTGACGAGGTGATGAAGTCGTCCTGTTCATAGTGTTGTGTGACGCGGTGATGAAGTCGTCCTGTTCATAGTGTTGTGTGATGAGGTGATGAAGTCGTCCTGTTCATAGTGTTGTGTGACGAGGTGATGAAGTCGTCCTGTTCATAGTGTTGTGTGACGAGGTGATGAAGTCATAGTGTTGTCCTGTTCATAGTGTTGTGTGACTGAGGTGATGAAGTCGTCCTGTTCATAGTGTTGTGTGACGAGGTGATGAAGTCGTCCTGTTCATAGTGTTGTGTGACGAGGTGATGAAGTCGTCCTGTTCATAGTGTTGTGTGACGAGGTGATGAAGTCGTCCTGTTCATAGTGTTGTGTGACGGTGAGGAAGCCGTCCTGTTCATTTGCTGTTTGAGGAGCTGTAGCAGCATCTCTCCTGCTGTCTGACAGATTTACCTCTCAGAGGCTCTGCATCTGTAGGCTGGACGCGTGATAAATATAATGCATTACGAATATACTGTACACATGTGACAATTTAATTCCACTGAATTATGCAAATGAACCTATAGACTGATAAGCATGACCAGTCAAATGTATTTAGATCATCTGGTATTTCCATCAATGAATAATGCTTTTTAGACTATTTCGCAATGGGATTTTTTTCTTCTTCTCCCGGACAATTGGCCAATGGCAATTTTATTTATCGGCTTTTCATTTTTTTAATCGGCCAAACGCCGGCTATTACTGGCTAATGGAAACCCTGCCCTATTCCCTATATTGTGCACTTCTTTCGACAAGAGCCATATAGGCCTTGGTCAAAAGTAATGAACTACAGTTGAAGTCGGAAGTTTACATACACCTTCGCCAAATACATTTAAACTCAGTTTTTCATCATTCCTGACATTTAATCCCAGTAAAAAATCCCTGTTTTAGGTAGGATCACCACTTTATGTTAAGAATGTGAAATGTCAGAATAATAGCAGAGAGAATAATTTATTTCAGCTTTTATTTCTTTCATCACATTCCCAGTGGGTCAGAAGTTTACATACACTCAATTAGTATTTGGTAGCATTCCCTTTAAATGGTTTAACTTGGGTGAAACGTTTCGGGTAGCCTTCCACAAGCTTCCCACATTAAGTTGGGTGAGTTTTGGCCCATTCCTCCTGACAGAGCTGGTGTAACGGAGTCAGGTTTTTAGGCCTCCTTGCTCGCACACACTTTCAGTTCTGCCCACAAATGTTCTATAGGATTGAGGTCAGAGCTTTGTGATGGCCACTTCAATACCTTCGTTGTCCTTAAGGCATTTTGCTTTGGAAATATGGTTGGGGTCATTGTCCATTTGGAAGACCCATTTGTGACGAAGCTTTAACTTCCTGACTGATGTCTTGAGATGTTGCTTCAATATATCCACTCATGATGCCATCCATTTTGTGAAGGACACCAGTCCCTCCTGCAGCAAAGCACCCCCACAACATGATGCTGCCACCCCTGTGCTTCACGGCTGGGATGGTGTTCTTTGGCTTGCAAGCCTCCCCCTTTTTCCTCCAAACATAACGATGGTCATTATGGCCAAACAGATCTATTTCTGTTTCATCAGACCAGAGGACATTTCTCCAAAAAGTACGATCTTTGTCCCCATGTGCAGTTGCAAACCGTAGTCTGTCTTTTTTATTGCGGTTTTGGAGCAGTGACTTCTTCCTTGCTGAGCGGCTTTTCAGGTTATGTCGATATAGGACTCATTTTACTGTGGATATAGATACTTTTGTACCTGTTTCCTCCAGCATCTTCACAAGTTCCTTTACTGTTGTTCTGGGATTGATTTTCACTTTTCGCACCAAAATACATTCATCTCTAGGAGACAGAACGAGTCTCCTTCCTGAGCGGTATGACGGCTGCATGGTCCCATTGTGTTTATACTTGAGTACGATTGTTTGTACAGATGATCGTGGTACCTTCAAGTGTTTGGAAATTGCTCCCAAGGATGAACCAGACTTGTGGAGGTCTACCATTTTTTTTCTGAGGTCCTGGCTGATTTCTTTTGATTTTCCCATGATGTCAAGCAAAGAGGCATTGAGTTTGAAGGATTGGCCTTGAAATACATCCACAGGTACACCTCCAATTGACTCAAATTATGTTAAATAGCCTATCAGAAGCTTTTAAGCCATGACATCATTTTCTGGAATTTTCCAAGCTCTTTAAAGGCACAGTCAACTTAGTGTATGTAAACTTCTGACCCACTGGAATTGTGATACCGTGAACTATAAGTGAAATAATCTGTCTGTAAACAATTGTTGGACAAATGACTTGTCATGCACAAAGTAGATGTCCTAACCGACTTACGAAAACTATAGTTTGTTAACAAGAAATTTGTTGAGTGGTTGAAAACGAGTTTTAATGACTCCAACCTATGTGTATGTAAACTTCCGACTTCAACTGTATGTAGGGAATAGGGTGCCATTTAGGTTGCATTCATAATGTTGTGGTGTTATGTTGCTGTAATAAATGTGTTTTTCCTCTTATCCTCAGGTCCCCCTGTCCCTCTCTCTGGGTGGGGAACGTCACCGTGGACCTCACTGAGAAGCACATATGGGACCTTTTCAAAACGTACGACCACCATGCCCCATTTCCATCTGTTTTAGTTCAGTAGCCTGACCTATCTATCTCCATATCCACTGCTTAGGCTTCTCCTGCTGTGACTTTCTTTGTTTCTGACATGGTGTGATAATCATCAAGAAACACAACATTAACACCTTAAATGGTTCACTCAAAATGGCCGCCGGTCCCCCATTCTAATACTGTTACATTTATCTGTTTGTTGAGTTGGAATGGTGATCATTATTCTTTTACGTTCTAATTCTATGTTTTTACTGTAGGTGTGGTGAAATAGAGAGAATGTAGAACTCGGATACTAATTCTATGTTCTATACCATAGGTGTGGTGAGATAGAGAGTATCAGAGTTCTACATGAGAGATTCTGTGCCTTTGTCAACTTCAAGAATGCCAACATGGCCGCTGTCGCCTTGGAGAGGCTCCAGGTGAGTGGTGGGATGAAACATAATGCTGACTAAATGCCTTCAACTATGTGAGATGTGCTTTCAATTATTTAACTTAATCTTTAGGAGTGTGTACTTTTGGGACTATGTCATTGTACCTTTGGAACTATGCTATTGGTTCCATTGCACTTTTGGGACTATGCTATTGGTTCCATTGTACCTTTGGGACTATGCTATTGGTTCCATTGCACTTTTGGAACTATGCTTTTGGTTCCATTGTACTTTGGACTATGCTATTGTACTTTTGGGAGTATGCTTTTGGTTCTATTGTCTGATTGGAAATATGCTTTTGGTTCCATTGTACTTTTGGGACAATGTTTATTTAACCAGGCTAGTCAATTATTAATAACAAATTATTATTTACAATGACGGTGAGGCTAAAGTGTGAGTACGGATAACTTCTCAAAAAAACAGTTTCAATCTAATTAACATAATCAAAATCGCCTAAACCTGTCCGTTCAAGATAGAGATATCAGTCCAACGCATCCGCCGATGTCACACTTGCGCGTCTGCGGTTAAAGGTGGCAGAGCGAGAGCGATGTTTGTCAGACCATGAGACATCCCGATATCACGAACCGGCTCATAGCCCGTAACAAAAGGGAAACAACGTGGAGATAAGGAGAAACAAAATATATATTTATTAAATAAGTAACTAAGTATAATATACAATGGTGTGTGTAATCAGTAATCAGTAGTGTAAGTGTTTTGCATGAAGGTGATAATGCAGGGTGTTGAAAGATGCTAAAGCAAACAACCAAAAACCACCAAGAAACACAACAAAATCTATAAAGGTGTCTGCATGGAGAGAGTCTCCTCCATGAATGGGGAAGTGGTGTATTTATCCTGGGAGACACCGGGCAGGTGTGTCCAGAGACTCCTCCATGAATGTCTGCATGGATGGAGAGAGTCTCCTCCATGAATGGGGAAGAGGTCTATTTATCCTGGGAGACACCGGGCCCAGGTGTGTCTGCATGGAGAGAGTCTCCTCCATGAATGGGGAAGAGGTCTATTTATCCTGGGACACACCGGGCCCAGGTGTGTCTGCATGGAGAGAGTCTCCTCCATGAATGGGGAAGAGGTCTATTTATCCTGGGAGACACCGGGCCCAGGTGTGTCTGCATGGAGAGAGACTCCTCCATGAATGGGGAAGAGGTCTATTTATCCTGGGAGACACCGGGCCCAGGTGTGTCTGCATGGAGAGAGACTCCTCCATGAATGGGGAAGAGGTCTATTTATCCTGGGAGACACCGGGCCCAGGTGTGTCTGCATGGAGAGAGACTCCTCCATGAATGGGGAAGAGGTGTATTTATCCTGGGAGACACCGGGCCCAGGTGTGTCTGCATGGAGAGAGACTCCTCCATGAATGGGGAAGAGGTGGATTTATCCTGGGAGACACCAGGCCCAGGTGTGTCTGCATGGAGACTCCTCCATGAATGGGGAAGAGGTGTATTTATCCTGGGAGACACCGGGCCCAGGTGTGTCTGCATGGAGAGAGACTCCTCCATGAATGGGGAAGAGGTCTATTTATCCTGGGAGACACCGGGCCCAGGTGTGTCTGCATGGAGAGAGACTCCTCCATGAATGGGGAAGAGGTCTATTTATCCTGGGAGACACCGGGCCCAGGTGTGTCTGCATGGAGAGAGACTCCTCCATGAATGGGGAAGAGGTCTATTTATCCTGAAAGACACCGGGCCCAGGTGTGTCTGCATGGAGAGAGACTCCGCCATGAATGGGGAAGTGGTGTATTTATCCTGGGACACACCGGGCCCAGGTGTGTCTGCATGGAGAGAGACTCCTCCATGAATGGGGAAGTGGTGTATTTATCCTGGGAGACACCGGGCCCAGGTGTGTCTGCATGGAGAGAGACTCCTCCATGAATGGGGAAGTGGTGTATTTATCCTGGAAGACACCGGGCCCAGGTGTGTCTGCATGGAGAGAGACTCCTCCATGAATGGGGAAGAGGTCTATTTATCCTGAAAGACACCGGGCCCAGGTGTGTCTGCATGGAGAGAGACTCCTCCATGAATGGGGAAGAGGTCTATTTATCCTGGGAGACACCAGGCCCAGGTGTGTCTGCATGGAGAGAGACTCCTCCATGAATGGGGAAGAGGTCTATTTATCCTGGGACACACCGGGCCCAGGTGTGTCTGCATGGAGAGAGACTCCTCCATGAATGGGGAAGAGGTCTATTTATCCTGGGAGACACCTGGCCCAGGTGTGTCTGCATGGAGAGAGTCTCCTCCATGAATGGGGAAGAGGTGTATTTATCCTGGGACACACCGGGCCCAGGTGTGTCTGCATGGAGAGAGACTCCTCCATGAATGGGGAAGAGGTCTATTTATCCTGGGAGACACCGGGCCCAGGTGTGTCTGCATGGAGAGAGACTCCTCCATGAATGGGGAAGAGGTGTATTTATCCTGGGAGACACCGGGCCCAGGTGTGTCTGCATGGAGAGAGACTCCTCCATGAATGGGGAAGAGGTCTATTTATCCTGGGAGACACCGGGCCCAGGTGTGTCTGCATGGAGAGAGTCTCCTCCATGAATGGGGAAGAGGTCTATTTATCCTGGGACACACCGGGCCCAGGTGTGTCTGCATGGAGAGAGACTCCTCCATGAATGGGGAAGAGGTGTATTTATCCTGGGACACACCTGGCCCAGGTGTTTCCCATGTAGCTGACGACCCTCCCAACTCCGCCCACCAGATCCTAATAAGGGAACAAGAACAAACAGAGAATACGGCAGACAGAGTGGGAGGGTCGTCACACCGAAAAAACGAAAACGTCTGTACCAAAACTTGATTAAAAATAAGTTTGACTAAAAGGACAACACAGACAGAAGACACTGGCAACAGCTCAAATACACCAGCAAACAGTGTGTGTGTGTGTGCGTAGTGTAAAACAACAGGCTGCCTTACATAAGGCAATGCAAACTAGTGTCATGTGGTGACAACTAGAAACAGCTACATGGCTCAACAACCTGTTCATCTATTTGTCCTTTGAACTCCTCCAGACACCAGGTCCTGGTGTTTTAGTTTGGCCCGGAGGGAATTCAAGATCAGGAGCTGAGTAATGAAAGGGACTTTTAGCATAAAACACGATTGAGATCTGAGCTTGTATTATGTGTTCTCATTTTGAGCTGGAAGAGCAGTGTTTCTTAACTGAATAAGAATGGACCAGGGTTTGACGCTGCGTGTTGCTACTGATGTCCACCTGACAGCACTGTAGAGATCACAATGGTGAGTTAGACGTCTCTGCGTGACACACAGAGTCAAGAGCCTTCAGTGTACAGCTTGAGTCTTGCACATAAATAGTATCATCATTGTCCAACACAAAGAGAAAAGTACAACGATTCAACTCCTTTCTGGCTGCAAAGGAAAAACAATCTTTGTGCCGGTAATAAAACCCAATACGTTGTTATTGGATCCATTGTACTTTTGGGACTATGCTATTGGTCCTATTGCATGTAGTATTTTGAATGTGCCTGCTGTTTGTCCTCCTGTCCAGGGTGTGGAGCTGGAGAGCACCAGGCTGGTAATCAGGTACCCAGACCGCTGGGTCCAGAGAACCCCTCCCTCTCCTCAGAGGACCAACTCTATAGGCCTCAACACCTCCTCAGCCTCCCAGTATGCCTCCACAGGGTAAAGACATCCACCTGTCATTCAAAACATCATTATGAGTTATTCTAAAGTGTTACCAATCAACTCATATAAACTTTTGAAATGTACAAAGTGATGGAAGGAGGAAGCAGGAGCTCAGGTGCAGGTGTTTGTGTTTTCATACTGTTTGTCTCTCTCTCTCCCAGGACCAGGAGGATGTCTCCCATCAATGGTGACGAGTGTTTCTTCTGGAGGACCACCGGCTGTTTCTATGGTGACAGGTGTCGCTTCAAACACAAGCCTGACCAGAGAGGAAGAGACAGGAAACCATGGCAACCCTGACCACCACGCAGGGACTGGATAGTACAGAGGGAGGAGAATGATGAGGATGAGGGACTGTGTCCCTACTTTAAAAGGGAAAAGGAGGTTGAGGGTGGGGGCGGGGGGTGTCACCCCGTTTGTAGTCCTCTGGCACAGACCACAGATCCCAGACAGAACACTAGACATATATAATGAGTGTGTGAAGTGTCAATCAAAGTGAAGAGGAGTGCACCTCTGATTTCCTTCCCCCTCTCCCTCGGCCGGAGCTGTGAAACATGGAAATGACATCATCATTAGAACTTGAAGGGATCTTTGCCCAGTGAACCTCCTCTATGATGACCATGTTGTAGACACTAAGGGGGCTGACATCTGTTGTTATCATGTGTTTTACTGTGTATGTATTTATGGTCATGTGACTGAACATGTGACCTGAATGTGTCACTTTGAGACTCAGTGCCAGCATGATGCCATAGGGTGCCAAGTAATTGTCCCTACAGGGGATAAATAAACAATGCTTTTTAATTGAATATGGGGCACGTTCCAGGCAGACTAAATTGCAGTCACCTGCCTTCTCTCACAACACCTGGATAAGTGTTTGTTTAAGATGTCAGCTAACCCATCATGATTTAGCAAACTGATGCAGGACTGCACAGTCAGTGACGTGGCACGCAACCATGAGTCAGTCTGGAACATCACCAGTGTCCATGGGGTGTTCTAACATCCAGACCACCTTAAATGAAACAAGTAGTGTGCTACTGTGGATATTGGAACAAGACCCATAACACCTTCCTAATATTGAGTTGCTCCTCCCCTTTCACCCTCAGAACAGCCTCAATTTGTCGGGGCATGGAAGGTGTCGAAAGCGTTCCACGGGGATACTGGCCCATGTTGACTCCAATGCTTCCCACAGTTGTGTCAAGTTGGCTGGATGTCCTTTGGGTGGTGGACCATTCTTGATACACACTGGAAACTGTTTAGTATGGAAAACCCAGCAGCGTTGCAGTTCTTGACACACTCAAACCGGTGCACCTGGCACCTAATACTGTACCCCGTTCAAAGGCACTTAAATTGTTTGTCTTGCCCGTTCACTCTCTGAATGGCACACATACACAACCCATGTCTCAATGCTTAAACATCCTTCTTTAACCTGTCTCCTCCCTTTCATCTACACCGATTGAAGTGGATTTAACAAGTGATCATAGCTTTCACCTGGATTCACCTGGTCATTTATGTTATAGAAATAGCAGGTATTCCTAATATTTTGTACACACAGTGTTCGCTCGGTGGACTAAAACATGTCTGTTCAGTGGACTAGTACATGTCTGTTCAGTGGACTAGTACATGTCTGTTCAGTGGTACATGTCTGTTCAGTACATGTCTGTTCAGTGGACTAGTACATGTCTGTTCAGTGGACTAGTACATGTCTGTTCAGTGGACTAGTACATGTCTGTTCAGTGGACTAGTACATGTCTGTTCAGTGGACTAGTACATGTCTGTTCAGTGGACTAGTACATGTCTGTTCAGTGACTAGTACATGTCTGTTCAGTAGTACATGTCTGTTCAGTGGACTAGTACATGTCTGTTCAGTGGACTAATTAAATTCAAGTGGACTAAAGTGACAATATGTCTGAGGACTTACAGAATGACTGTTTCAGAGCATCAATGTAAAAAGACAATCTGTTCTGTATCCTCTCAGCATGTGAGGAGCACAGGGGAGCTGACAAGTGTACAAATGACTTAGTGTTTTATTATGTCAATCAGTTGTATTCATTCATAATAAAATACAGTTTAATCAAATCGGATGAAGTTTCATTATTAAATGTAAATTTGATCTGCTGCCACGTGTTGTATATTTATATGTACGTTTCCCTCTGATTGAATTGTCTGAATTCACTTGTCGAGTGACAATTAAAGAAAAAAACGACATTGATGAAAGATGTGAATCCCTCTACCCTGGCAAAGACAGACTGTATCTAGGAAAACGATTTAGGCTTTGCCTGTTCCTTTGCCCCTGTTTCTCTCTGCCCCTGTTCCTCTCTGCCCCCTGTTCCTCTCTGCCCCCTGTTCCTCTCTGCCCCTGTTCCTCTCTGCCCCCTGTTCCTGTCTGCCCCTGTTTCTTCCTCTGCCCCTGTTCCCCCTGCCCCTGTTCCTCTCTGCCCCTGTTTCTCTCTGCCCCTGTTCCTCTCTGCCCCTGTTTCTCTCTGCCCCTCTCTGCCCCTGTTTCTCCCTGCCCCTGGCCCCAGTCCTTTTTGACTGCGTCCCTTTTCTCCACCCTTCCCGAAGTGTGCACTAACAATCACCAATCACACACACACACAGAGGCAGTGTTAACTGAGTTGTCTCATTTCAGGTGGAGAGTTCAGACCCTGTGAAGAAGAAGGGAGCTTCACTAACAGGTGACATGAACACAATTGTCTCAGAATGATTATTTCTATTCACTGAAATGAGCCCAGTTTAACACTGTATGTGTGTGTTCTCCTCCAGAGAAGGGTATTCAGTTGTTTAAGCAGGGCCAGTACTCTCAGGATGTGGACATGTTCTCTGAGGCTATCCACTGTGACCCCAAACACCACAGGCACACAACATAAAATACCACAATACTCACAAATTAGATTTGTGTAATCTTGTCCAAACTCTCTCTCTCTCTCTCTCTCTCTCTCTCTCTCTCTCTCTCTAGTTCTTTGGGAATAATTGATACAGCTAAGGGTGTTTGGAGATCTACTCCTCTGACTCATCACATGCTCAGACGTCCATCCAGCTTTCTCCTGATTGGCCAAAGTGATGCTTCCACAAAGGGAGTGCACTAACAGGGTTGAAGGTCACTATCTGAGCTATCTACTGTGAATGTGCACAATGCTTTGTGTGTCTGTCTGTCAGAATTCTGACTCTCTCGCCATCTTTCTTCCTCTCCACTCCCCTCTTCTCTCCAGCGGTATGGTGAGGCAGAGAGGACCATGTAACAGAGTGGAGGCTCCTCAGAGGAGGAAGGGGAGGGACATCCCCTTTAGTGAATTTAAAAAGTTATCCTTTTTAGATGAAACTATGTAATCAAATAAATGATTAAAACACACTATTTTGCAATGAAGGTCTATAGTAGCCTCAACAGCACTCTGTAGGGTAGCACCATGGTGTAGCTGGAGGACAGCTAGCTGCCGTGCCCTGGTACATTGATTTCCATACAAAACCTAGGAGGCTCATGGTTCTCGCCCCCTTCCATAGACTTACACAGTAATTATGACAAGTTCCAGAGCATGTCCTCCAACCTGACATTTTGACATTTTGAAAGCATAAGCTACAGCTAGCTAGCACTGCAGTGCATACAATGTGGTGAGTAGTTGACTCAGAGAGAAAGACAATAGTTGAACAGTTTTGAACAAACACAGAGCGATAGATCAAACACCCTGCTCAAACAGAGGGATGCTATATTAGCTAGCTGGCTATGATGATCCAACACAACACTGGAACTCTCCTTCATTTATTTGGCGTGGGCTACGGCCAAACTGTAGCCTGTGTGGAGTTGGGTTAATAAAACGTACATTCGTAAACTCAATCCTCTGTCTGGACAATTGTTCCTTTATGATCTAGCCAGGTCATTGCACTATGTTGACTAGGACATTACTTTAGCTAATATGGTGACAACGATATAGAGTGTGTGTAGTAGTTTGACTTGGAAAGGTGTTTTCCGCCTGGTCACATACAGCTGGTGTGTTGTACATTGCTACTATAACAACCTCCACTCTTCTGGGAAGGCTTTCCACTAGATGTTGGAACATTGCTACAAGCATTTCGCTACAGCATTTGGCTAACACCCGCAATAACATCTGCTAAACACGTGTATTTGACAAATACAATTTGATTTGATTGCTGTGGGGACTTGCTTCCCTTCAGCCACAAGAAAATTAGTGAGCTTAGGCAGTGATGTTTGGCGATTAGGCCTGGCTTGCAGTCGGTGTTCCAAAGATCCCAAAGGTTTTCGATGGGGTTGAGGTCTGGGCTCTGTGCAGGCCATTCAAGATCTTCCACCCCGATCTCGCCAAACCATTTCTGTATGGATCTTGCTTTGTACACGGGGGCATTGTCATGCTGAAACAGGAAAGTGACTTTCCCAAACTGTTTCCACAAAGTTGGAAGCACAGAATCGTATAGAATATCATTGTTTGCTGTCGCGTTAACATTTCCCTTCACTGGAATTAAGGGATCTAGCCTAAACCAAGAAAAACAGCCCCAGACCATTATTCCTCCTCACCAAACTTTACAGTTGGCACTGTGCATTGGGGCAGGTAACGTTCTCCTGGCATCCGCCAAACCCAGATACGTCCGTAAAAATGGAAATCCATTTCATGAAGCCCCCGACGAACAGTTCTTGTGCTGAAGTTGCTTCCAGTCGCAGTTCGGAGCTCGGTAGTGAGTGTTGCAGCCGAGGACAGATGATTTCTACACGCTACGTGCTTCAGCACTCAGCGGACCCCATTCTGTGAGCTTGTGTGGCCTACCACTTCACGGCTGAGCCGTTGTTGCTCCTAGACGTTACCACTTCATAATAACAGCATTTACAGTTGACCAGGGCAGCTCTAGCAGGGCAGAAATTTTACAAACAGACTTGTTGTAAAGGTGGCATCCTATGAAGGTGCCATGTTGAAAGTCACTGAGCTCTTCAGTAAGGCCATTCTACTGCCAATGTTATGGAGTTTGCATGGCTGTGTGCTCGATTTTATACATCTGTCAGTAATGGGTGTGGCTGAAATAAACTAATCCGTTAATTTGAAGGGATGTTCACATACTTTTGTATTGTGTATGTGTCCCAAAAAAAAGCACATTTTGTTATATCTCCTAGATATAGGACAGCCACTTCAAAATATTACGTCTTTTTTAAATTTAGCCATTTATGAATGTGTTACTCAATGTGTTTATATGGGCTACAGCAGTAAAGGACTAATTCAATATTTTATCAAATCATTTTTATGTATTTCTTTTTTTTTTTACCTAAAGGGGTACTATATTTCAAAATCAAATAGCTAAATGATCCATGGTATGACCACCTTAAAACAATTCCAGATGTCAGCTAGTAGAACCCCCAAACGGCTCAGACATTTAGAGGTTCAGAAACCGAGTGTCAGAGGGAGCAATGACCAGCACCAAAACACACAAATCAAATCTAATTGTATTTGTCACATGCACCAAATACAACAGGTGTAGACCTTGAAGTGAAATGGTTTACTGACAAGCCCTTAACTAACAAAATAATAGATTTCTTAAATGATAAAAATGATTTAAAAAATGAATCACACAATAAAATAACAATAACGAAGCAGCAATAAACAACTACATGAAAGATTATTCATTGTCATTTAAAAACACGCATCAGTCAGACACAATGGGACACAATAATCCCAGACAGACACACAGACTTAGTTATATGCATGTCAGGGTTCACTTTGGGTCCATTGTTCTGAAGATCAGTGAGCTGAAGACATCTCTTTCACACAAGAACACAGTGGATATACAGAGCAGCTTGCCTTGGCCTTGGCATAATGACAGCTCACTGTTGTCTGTTGTTTCTAGCTAGCTAATGTTGGTAGCTAAATGACAGCTAACTAACTAGGTCACTAGCTAACTATGGGGTCATGCTGTAATTCAGTGGCAGCGCATCATATTGTTCACAATCCAGTACATTCAGAGTAGCTGTGTGATGCACAAAAATACTTGTTTATCGCTGAATAACAGCCACTTCATGTAGCTAACAAGCTAGCTGAGATCACTAGTTCACTCAATTCAAACGCCAGTTCAACATAAGTCCCAATAACACAGTACTTTTATGTGCATGCCTGGTTTATTCTATATATATTTTTAACATTTTCAAATGTTATTTTACCTTCTATTTTGTATATTTTCATCAGACTACTAGGGACATATGAGGCCTGGAGGCTGCAGTAATGATGAGATGTCAGTAGGGAGAGCTCTAGTCTAGAACACTGGTACCAAAGATACTCCCCTTTCATCTGTTCTGGAACCTTCAGTACCAGCTGATGAGGAGATGGGAATGGGTCACATGTTGTCTCTTGTAAAACATGTAGGTCCACTCCTCATATAAAGAAATGTAACTACAGTATTCTGACTTTAGACCATTTTCTATTTAGATACAGTAACATCCCTTATGTGACATGCTGTTCCTGCATGTTAATGACCTGACTAGGCTACTTTTAAAATGTGTCAACCACAGAACTCACACTTAGGCTACGCCTGTTTCTACTAATACTTACAGTAGACTACTTCTTGTTTCCACACATTGACAGTAAGTTGACCACTTCTTGATTCCACACAGTAAGTTGACTAACTGTTCAAGACCTTCCCCTTCACTTCACTCTGTAAGTACACTTGATGATATCTTGTAATATAGTTTTAGTTTTGATGTTTTTAGCCAAAAAATCACATGACTTCCTGTATCTTTGTACTTGTTGGTTTATTTTGAACTGTGTTTTGGTTGTTACATTAACTGATCCCAGATCAGCTCTCCTACTCTGATACACTTTGTGAATACTGACCCTGGACTGTGGTTTCATGTGTTTAGTTTAGATCAGTTTATTCAATTACATGTTTTAAACATGATCAGCAGAGTTTACCAGTAATACCCAGATCTCCATTCAATAGGGTCATGTTCACTGCCAAAGTATAATAGGGTCGTGTGTGAGTGGAAATACATTTTGATATATTCATCTGATTGTTGGATATACAGTCAAGACCAAAATGATTGGCACCCTTGACAAATACTGAGATACTACTACAAAAGATGGGATGTACGTTGTACATGTGGTTTCACATAAAGACTTGTGCATGCTATTTTAAGAGCTCTGAGAGCAATAGATTGTTGTGGAGACATTTTGAAAATGTAAGAGTGACAGTAAGAGTAAGAGTGATTAAGTTGATGTTTCATAAGAGGTTATTAAGGAGTAGTGTTAACATGAGACACAGTGATGGTGGGTTGTGTTTAGGAGTAGTATTAACATGAGACACAGTGATGGTGGGTTGTGTTTAGGAGTAGTATAAACCTAAGACACAGTGATGGTGGGTTGTGGTTAGGAGTAGTATTAACATGAGACACAGTGATGGTGGGTTGTGTTTAGGAGTAATATTAACATGAGACACATTGATGGTGGGTTGTGTATAGGAGTAGTATTAACATGAGACACAGTGATGGTGGGTTGTGTTTAGGAGTAGTATTAACATGAGACACAGTGATGGTGGGTTGTGTTTAGGAGTAGTATTAACATGAGACACAGTGATGGTGGGTTGTGTTTAGGAGTAGTATTAACATGAGACACAGTGATGGTGGGTTGTGTTTAGGAGTAGTATTAACATGAGACACAGTGATGGTGGGTTGTGTTTAGGAGTAATATTAACATGAGACACAATGTTGTTGGTTTAGATAAAATGCATATTAGACTTTATAGAATATGGTCCTCTGTACCTCAGTTGGCACGTAATGGGATGCACATATAACTAACTGTAAGTCACTTTGGATAAAAGCATCTGCTAAATGACATTATTTATGGACAGCAGACTACAACACACTACACAGTCAATACAGCAGGCTATGGTGATGTTCATGGATGCCGCTGATAGATTAAGATACTACTAGTACTGTACAACAGAGGAGGCTGGTGGGCAGAGCTATAGGAGGAATGGCTGGAATGAATGGAACAGTATCCATTCATTCTGTTCATATTACTGCACAAATTAATAAGGACATCAGGACTGGAGGCTGCAGTAATGTTGTGATGCCAGTAGGGAGAACTCTAGTCTAGAACACTGGAACCTTCAGTACCACTTTGATACAGCTGATGAGGAGTATAAATTGAATGTGTGTGTAGAATAGAATGAATGACATCATGGAACTGACCAAATGTAAATGGAACTTTGACCTGTTCCATGTAGAACTCAGAGGGACAAGGCAACACATTCTAAGATATTATAAACATTCCATATAGAATAGTCAACATATTAAGATGGTTCTGTACTTTTACTGAAAACTGGAAATGGGTGACATTTTGTCCATTATAGAAATGTAGGGCCCACTCTAATACAGTAACTGTTACGGTTTTCTTCCGTCGAAGGAGAGTCGGACCAAAATGCAGCGTGGTTAAATCGAGACATCCTTAATGACGATGAATACGAACAATACAAAACAACAAATGGAATGTGAAAACCTATACAGCCTGTCTGGTGACAACTAACACAGAGACAGGAACAATCACCCACAAAACACTCAAAGAATATGGCTGCCTAAATATGGTTCCCAATCAGAGACGACGAGAATCACCTGCCTCTGATTGAGAACCGCCTCAGGCAACCATAGACTTTGCTAGAACACCCCACTAAGCCACAATCCCAAAACCTACGAAAACCCCCATATATAAACACAACACAAAATAAACCCATGTCACACCCTGGCCTGACCAAATAAATATATAAACACAAAATACTAAGACCAGGGCGTGACAGTAACCACCCCTTTCTGACATGCTGTTCTGGTCCTCATGCATGTTAATGTCTTAAAGAGGAAGGAGAGGACAGTTCTGTATCAGATACATGTGTCCTGACAACTTTACATATTAGTCAATCACTGAACTGCCACTCACTACCAGTAAGTTGACTAACTGTACAAGACCTCTCCCCTTCACTTCACTCTGTAACTACTCTTGACAATATCTTGAAATATAGTTTTGGGTTATTTGTTTTTTGTAATAAGTCATATTCTTGAGGGTAATGTATCATTTTACTTCTTGTTTTGAGCTGTGTTTTGGTTGTTACATCAGGACCAGTATTCATAAAGTGTCTCAGTGTAGGAGTGTTGATCTACATAGTGATGAGATGATTAACCAGGGTAAAATAGACATGTAAACAAACATTTGAATGCCTGCTCAGTGTAACTGCACTGTTTAAGTGTGTGTGCATGTGTGTGTGTCACTTGCTGTTTAGCCTCACAGATTGGTGATAGGAGTTATCATTGAACCTGGTGGTCAGTCTTTAGGCTGCTGTACAGCTTGATGGACTGTAGAGGATTGAACATTTATCCTCCCATATTTGTGGTTCTGAGAATAAAACAGCTTCAGAACAATCAATGTAGAAATATGTGTTTACAGTAATACAATGTATCAGGTGGAGTTAATCAACAGCTATAGAGTGAGTTGTTGTTTATGTTTCTAAGACTGCAGGGTGGGAGATGCAACAATGTCCTTGAGAACAGCAGGAAGTGTATTGGTGGTATTTCTCTGGTCTGTGACAGGTATGGTCTCATTCATAACTTATATGTTTGTCAATCTACAGACTTTTGTAAAATATTAAAATGACATTTGTGTTTTATTATTCTGTTGTGTTCTGTTAGGAGTCTCCAGTTCACTTCAGTAGTTATCTTTCACACCTCTCTTACCTTACTGAGTGATGCGTATGTGTTTTCTCATCACACTCAACTCAACTCAGCAACTATGGCAACAAAGTATGGACAAAGCCTACAGTCAGTGTGAGCCAATGGCTTAATGTAATACCCTTGTGTTCTGTGACTGTTCAGTTGTACTGGGGCAGAATGGCTGGAGAGTGACTTACACCACTCAGAGTATCTGTACCTTGAAGGGGTCAACAGTGGAGCTGACCTGCTCTTTCAGATATCCCAGAGGTAAAGTCACAACAACCTTCTGGTTCACTGAATGGGGGACTGGTGTAGAACCTAAAGATCTAGGTCAGGACCCAGAGTATGCAGGTCGTCTGGAGTATCATGGAGATAAGAAGAAAGACTGTACCCTGAAAATCACAGACCTGAGAGAGAGAGACTCAGCTACGTACAAGTTCAGATTCATAACAGATCAGACCAGAGGGAAATATTATGGACATCCTGGAGTCACTCTGTCTGTCACAGGTACAGTTACATTCTATATACTGGTGACCCTGGAGTCACTCTGTCTGTCACAGGTACAGTTACATTCTATATACTGGTGATCCTGGAGTCACTCTGTCTGTCACAGGTACAGTTACATTCTATATACTGGTGATCCTGGAGTCACTCTGTCTGTCACAGGTACAGTTACATTCTATATACTGGTGATCCTGGAGTCACTCTGTCTGTCACAGGTACAGTTACATTCTATATACTGGTGACCCTGGAGTCACTCTGTCTGTCACAGGTACAGTTACATTCTATATACTGGTGACCCTGGAGTCACTCTGTCTGTCACAGGTACAGTTACATTCTATATACTGGTGACCCTGGAGTCACTCTGTCTGTCACAGGTACAGTTACATACTATATAGTTAAACTGTTGATTTCCATTTAGATCGGGAAATTGTCTTGGTTTGTATTTATATGTGTATAACATAGGATTTCTTCCATCTTTGTATTAGAGTGATAAGTCAGTGATAAAGGGATTTACAGTGATATTGTTTTTTCTCCAGGTCTTCAGGTGAAGGTGACTGGTGGACATCAGGATAAGACACTGACCTGTATCACCACCTGTACTCTGACTGACAACCCCACCTACATCTGGTACAAGAACGGACACAAAGTAAAGGAGGACACTTCCAGCCTGGACTCAGACTCCTTTAGTGATGCAGACAGTTACTCCTGTGCTGTAAAAGGCCATGAGGATCTCCTCTCTCCTGCAGTGTGTGAGTGTGGACTTTTTTATACACATTTCATATAAATACAATTTGCTTCAGGTCGAGACTTTTGTCAATAAATCAATAAATATTGATCATTATTTAAAAATGATGGTTTTCACTACTGTAAACTGGTTAACTAGTTGTATTCTACTTCATAAACAACATCAGTGTATACTGGAAGGTATTGAAATAAAATATTTATGAGATGTTATATTGTATTTTTGTATTTAAGGTCAGAACTGTTGGAGTGTGACTTACACCCATCAGAGTATCTGTGCCTTGAAGGGGTCAAAAGGGAACATATCCTGCTCCTACACATATCCCAGTTATCATGAGATCAAACAAGCTTTCTGGTTTACTAAATGGTCTGGTATGGAGGCTGAAGATCTGAGCTCAGTGCCAGGGTATGAGGGTCATATAGAGTACCTTGGGGATAGTTTGGTATATTAACATTGTAGTGACAGATATTGGCTCCACATGATACTTGAATGGATCATCTTCAATAAGAGGATGGATCTAAAAGTCATTGTGTGGAAAAGTACATTTGTGGAAAGTTTGTAATATTTTTACCTGATTTCATTTGTACTATTTTTTAAAAATCCACTGTCTTTTACATCAGATGGACCAAGGAACACCTCAGTGTCAGTTAGTCCCTCTGGTGAAATAGTGGAGGGCAGTTCAGTGACTCTGACCTGCAGCAGTGATGCCAACCCACCTGTCCAGAGTTACACCTGGTGGTACAAGAAGAATGGAGGTGACTATCAGAGTATGACAGGACCACAGCATGTCTTCAACCAAATCCAGTCATCTGACACTGGAGAGTACTACTGTGTGTCCCAGAATGAGATGGGGACAGACAGGTCTAGGACCATCAACATGGATGTGAAGTGTGAGTAAAGTACAGCTCAGTGTTTGAATGAGAAGGTAGCAAAACAATTGTAATTAAATGAAGTCGTTTTAAAGTACAGGATCTCCAAATGTATATATGTTAACTTTTTGTGTTAGTCAGAGTTTCAGATCTCTGACTTAACATATAATTTATTTTTGACACGGCATGTCATTTGTAAATATACTACTGTCATAAATATGCTACTGTCCTTTCCCCTCTGACAAATTCTCCTTTACCAGATGCTCCAAAGAACACCTCAGTGTCAGTCAGTCCCTCTGGTGAAATAGTGGAGGGCAGTTCAGTGACTCTGACCTGCAGCAGTGATGCCAACCCACCTGTGGACAAATACACCTGGTACTTTCAAAATGAGACTTTTCTAAATGGATGTGGACAGATGTACAACATCAGTAACTTCAGGTCTGAGGACAGTGGACATTACCACTGTGAGGCCTGGAATGGAAGAGGATCTAGGAACTCTACAGCTCTGATGATCATTATACCAGGTGAAGTTTCATCTTATATATTTCAACACAAAATGATGTTTCAAGCTATTATTAATAGTAATACATTGGCTTATTGTACTTTGTTTAATAATTATATATACATTGAGACTAGATCAGTTAACAAATGTTGCATTATTGTCCTGGACTATGTTTATTTTCACTTTATAATATGCCAGTACTCGTATCATCCATATTTTAATTTAGGGAAACAAACATCAGTTCTGACTGCAGCTGTAGGAATCATAGTGGTTGTTCTGGTTCTCATCCTCTGTTTCTCTGGCTTCATGTGGTTCAGGTGAGAGATTCTTTTAAAGATTATTTCACTCAAACTCTTTTTAATAACTTAATTTGTTCATTGATTGATTGATTCATTCAGGTGAGTGAAGAAGGGAACATTGATGTTGGTACTATTATTTTATATTATCACTGATTTGTTATTAACTTCATTAATTAATTAATTAATTTAGTGTCCCAACGCCCTTAACTGAAGGGGCGGCAGGGTAGCCTAGTGGTTAGAGCATTGGACTAGTAACCAGAAGGTTGCAAGTTCAAACCCCGAGCTGACAAGGTACAAATCTGTCATTCTGCCCCTGAACAGGCAGTTAACCCACTGTTCCTAGGCTGTCATTGAAAATAAGAATTTGTTCTTAACTGACTTACCTAGTTATATAAAGGTAAAATAAACAAAAAAACTGTTAAACTGTATTAGTAACAAATCACCTTCCAGTAGAGAGCATAACTCACTCTGTTCCTCATTACAGGAGATCCACAGGAGGAAGTGATTCCACAGCAGACTCACAGGTGATTCTATCAGTTATGAATCAGGCTTTGTTTATATGAATCCAGCTGTGTAGTTCTAGGGCAAAACGTGCACCAAAAACATGCACCCAACGTGTTCCATCCCTGAGTTACAAATCCATTTTCATTCATTTACTGTTTCACTACAGTCTCTTTCATACTATTTTCATTGTTCTCTCTCTCTCTCTGTCTGTCTCTCTCCCCTCTCTCTCTCCCTCTCTCCCTCTCTGTCTCTCTGTCTCTGTCTCTGTCTCTCTGTCTCTCTGTCTCTCACTCTCTGTCTCTCTGTCTCTCTCTGTCTCTCTGTCTCTCTATCTCTCTATCTATCTCCCCTCTCTCTATATCTCTTTCTCTCTCCACAGAGTGTCCGTCCTGACTGTAACAGTGACACGTACACAGGTCTGAACATGAGGACCATGTCCCCTGACTACGACACTCTGGCAGTAAGTCTCTTATCATTAATTTAGATTGTTTGTGAGTGTGTTTGTGTTTTATACAGTACTTAAATGAGTTTGCGTGTGTGTGTGGCTGGTGTGTGTGTGGCTGGGTGTCCATAAAAATGATGTAAAGTGCTCAATCAGTGTGTCTTCTTTCAGAATGTGAGACTCTCCCAGTGACACATCCCCTCAGATAGATGCTGAGCCCTCCGATTATGAGAACGTAAGAGAACTACCATGGACCCTGGACTGAAGAGAACCACCACAGAACCTGGACTGAAGAGAACCACCACAGAACCTGGACTGAAGAGAACCACCACAGAACCTGGACTGAAGAGAACCACCACAGAACCTGAATTGAAGAGAACCACCACAAAATCTGGACTAAAGACAGTCCCCGCAGAACCTGGACTGAGGAGAGCCACCGCAGATCCTGGACTGAGGAGAGCCCCGCAGAACCTGGACTGAAGAGAGCCACCACAGAACCTGGACTGTAGAACTTCGGCACTAAACCAAAGAAAGGCCTTACATCTCTATTATCCTGCTGTCATATCTAGAAGTGTGAGGACAGACGCCGGGAGACGAGAAGAAAGTACAGGGAGTGAACATTTAATAAATAACAGACATGAAACAAAACACGGACAGCGTCTGGACAAGGGAAACAAAACACGGACAGCGTCTGGACAAGGGAAACAAAACACGGACAGCGTCTGGACAAGGGAAACAAAACACGGACAGCGTCTCTGGACAAGGGAAACAAAACACGGACAGCGTCTGGACAAGGGAAACAAAACACGGACAGCGTCTCTGGACAAGGGAAACAAAACACGGACAGTGTCTGGACAAGGGAAACAAAAAACACGGACAGCGTCTGGACAAGGGAAACAAAACACGGACAGCATCTGGACAAGGGAAACAAAACACGGACAGCGTCTGGATAGGGAAACAAAACACGGACAGCGTCTGGACAAGGGAAACAAAACACGGACAGCGTCTGGACAAGGGAAACAAAACACGGACAGCGTCTGGACAAGGGAAACAAAACACGGACAGTGTCTGGACAAGGGAAACAAAACACGGACAGCGTCTGGACAAGGGCAACAAAACACGGACAGTGTCTGGACAAGGGAAACAAAACACGGACAGCGTCTGGACAAGGGAAACAAAACACGGACAGTGTCTGGACAAGGGAAACAAAACACGGACAGCGTCTGGACAAGGGCAACAAAACACGGACAGTGTCTGGACAAGGGAAACAAAAGAACATCAATGCTGTCACGGGCATCAAACTGAGGAATAGACAGATTTAAGGGAGGCAATCAATAAAGTGATGGAGTCCAGGTGAGCCCAATGAAGCGCTGATGCGCGTAACGATGGTGACAGCTGTGTGTAATGATGGGCAGCCTGGGAGGGGGAACGGGAGCAGGCATGACAAGTAGGTTTTCCAGACCATTAGTAATTATGTAAATGCTGGAGTTGAAATCTCAGTCCTTGACATTATAATGATGTAGATTGATAATTAATGGGATAGATTATGCTTCTGCTATTTTCTATGTGGATTTTGCCTTTTCCAGATTTTTTATAACATAAATAGCCGTCTTTTCTTGTGTACATATTTCTTCACTATATATAGTTTAGACTTTTCCAGATGTTTTTATTACCTAATGTTCTTTTCTCAGTGTCTAATACGGATAATATTGATAACAGCTTTTGTAATGTGTATCGCTCTTGGACCAAGGTGCTCTTGAAATGTACAAATGATCTACTTTGTATTGTTGTCAGACATTATTGTGCAACAGCATTCACGAACGTGAATATTAATAACATAATCACACTTGTTTTCTTGTGACATTATTCATTATTACCTCCTTTAGATAAAGTGTGATTCAGTGTAATGTATGCATCATGTTGTAAATTAGCTCACAATAAATACAAAATATTGTGTGAATTATTACAGCGGTCTTTATTGTCTGTTATGTTGAAAATCTTAAAGATTAATTTATACATGTTTTCCACAGTACAGTAGACAGTTATTAATATATTATTGAATAATATTGAATGACATCATTGGTTTTCAAGCTTTGAAGGCGAGTCGAGATTGACTCATCTTCAAATCACCTTGTATGATAAATAACTACTCAAGATTAATTGCAGATCAGTCAGTCACAATATACCCAGGATACATCAGGGTTTTGAAGCTCTCGAACGCGGCCTGTGATAGCGAGATGTGAGAGCAAAATTGCAAGATTATGTTATAATACTTTTATTGCATCAAATGGTTGTTTTATGCAACATAATAGAGGAGTGTGTGTTCTACTGAGGATGGGCCTCTGGGAGATAACACTGACAGATTTATGATGTCTTTTGGGTGATTAAACCTAAAGAGACCTCATTCCAGAGCATGAGTTAATGTTTCTGTTCTACAGTTGGGAACGGAAGTTTACATACACCTTAGCCAAATACATTTAAACTCCGTTTTTCACAATTCCTGACATTTAATCCTCGTAAGAATTCCCAGCTGTAGGTCAGTTAAGATCACCACTTTATTTTTAGAATGTGAAATGTCAGAATAATAGTAGAGACATTATTTAAGCTTTTATCTCATTCACCATTGGTCAGAAGTTCACATACATTCAATTAGTATTTTTTATGTAACTAGACAAGACAGTTAAGAACAAATTCTTATTTTCAATGACGGCCTATGGACAGTGGGTTAACTGCCTTGTTCTGGGGCAGAACGGCAGATTTTTACCTTGTCAGCTCAACGATTCGATCTTGCAACCTTTCGGTTACTACTCCAACGCTCTAACCTGCCGCCTTCCACAAGCTTCCCACAATAAGTTGGGTGAATTTTGGCCCATTCCTCCTGACAGAGCTGGTGTAACTGAGTCAAGTTTGTTAGCCTCCTTGCTCGCACACACTTTTTCAGTTCTGCCCACAAAATTTTCTATAGGATTGAGGTGAGGGCTTTGTGATGGCCACTCCAATACCTTCACTTTGTTGCCCTTAAGCCATTTTGCCACAACTTTGGAAGTATGCTTGGGGTCATGGTCCATTTGGAAGACTAATTTGCGACCAAGCTTTAACTTCCTGACTGAGATGTCTTGAGATGTTGCTTCAATATGTCCACATAATTTTCCTCCTAATGATGCCATCTATTTTGTGAAGTGCACCAGTTCCTCCTGCAGCAAAGCACCCCAACAACATGATGCTGCCACCCCGTGCTTCACGGTTGGGATGGTGTTCTTCGGCTTGCAAGCCTCCCACTTTTTCCTACTCATCTCACATATATTACTGTAAATACCTTATTAAGGGCAGTGATACAGACACAGTAGTGGTATGTGATGGAAAAATAAAAAATCTAGTTTTTCATATCAGAGGACATACACTACAACAAAAAGTATGTGGACACCTGTTCGTTGATTATCTTATTCCAAAATCATGGCCATTAATATGGAGTGGGAGTTGTCTCCCCTTTTGCTGCTATAACAACATCCATTATTCTGGGAAGGCTTTGCACTCGATGTTGGAACATTGCTCCCATTCAGCCACAACAGCATTAGTGAGGTCGGGCACTGTTGTTGGGCGATTAGGCCTGGCTAGCAGTCTGCGTTCCAATTCATCCCAAAGTTGTTAGATGGGGTTGAGGTCAGGGCTCTGTGCAATCCAGTCAAATTCTTCCACACCGATCTCAACAAACCATTTCTGTATGACCTTACTTTGTGCTGAGGAGCATTGTCAGGCAGAAACAGGAAAGGGCCTTCCCCAAACTGTTGCCAAAGTTGGAAGCATAGAATCATCTAGAATGTCATTGTGCGCTGAGGCGTTAAGATTTCCCTTCACCCGAACCATGAAAAATTGATCAAGACCATTATTCCTCCTCCACCAAACTTTACAGTTGGGACAGTGCATTCGGGCAGGTAGTGTTCACCTGGCATCCTCCAAACCCAGATTCATCCTTCGGACTGCCAGATGATGACGCATGATTCATCACTTCAGAGAACGTGTTTCCACTGCTCCGGTCCAATGGCAGCGAGCTTTACACCATTCCAGCCAACGCTTGGCATCGCGCATGGTGAATCTTAGGCTTGTGTGCGGCTGATCTGCCATTGGAACCCATCCACTCTTCCCATCAGGGAGACTCTAGTCCAGTGTATGATAACGTCGCAATCATGGCCATGAGCCCTACAGACAACCCCACAGACAACCAGGGTGACATTCACTACGCCAGCGTCCACTTCTCTCATTCCAAAAACCAGGAAGTGCCTCTGTACTCCACCGTCCAACTGCCTCAATCCCAGAAACAGGAAGAAGATGTCCAGTACTCTGCTCTGAAGATCAACAGCTCCACTGCTGACACCTGGTGAGCATATTCTGCATTAATGTCATTCATATGCTGCTGCTTATTGTAGGAGATGTCATCAATATGCAAAACAGTTGACCCCTAGTGACCACTAGTGATGTCCATTGTTGGGTTGGTAGTTTTAGGAAAGGATATCTCAATACAATTACTATGACATGTCTATAACAAGGTAGTGATGTGATGATGATTTTCTGTCTGTGTTCCAAATGGCACCTTATTCCCTATTTAGTGAGCCCTATAGGCCCTGGTCAAAGCTAGTGCAATATAAAGGGTATAGGGTGCCACCATTTGGGACGCAATTATTATTTAATTTCTGTTTCTCTCTCCTCAGACCCACAGCAGCACAATCAGCTGAGGAGGACTCCTCTGTTCTCTACAGTACAGTCAACAAACCCAGAACCAAGATGACCTGAACACAACAAACCCAGAAACAAGAAGACCTGAACATAACAAGTTAAACCAAAACCTTGTACACTATATATTAAAATGTATGTGGACACTCCTTCAAAGTAGTGGATTTGGCTATTTCAGCCACACCGGTTGCTGACTGGTGTATGAAATCGAACACACAGCCATTCAATCTCCATAGAGAAAAACATTGGCAGTAGAATGGCCTTAATTAAGAGCTCAGTGACTGCACGTCAACTGTAAGTGCTGTTATTGTGAAGTCTAAACGACTACGAGCAACAACGGCTCAGCCGCGATCTGTCCTCGGTTGCTACACTCAGCACAATAACTGTTCTTCGGGAGCTTCATGAAGTGGGTTTCAATGGCAGGGCAGCCCCACACAAACCTAAGATCACCATGCGTAACGCCAAGCGTCAGCTGGAGTGGCTTAAAGCTAGTTGCCATTGGACTCTGGAGCAGTGGAAACGCATTCTCTGTAGTGATGAATCACTCTTCACCATCTGACAGTCCCACGGACAAATCTGGATTTGGTGGATGCCAGGAGAACGCTACCTGCCCCAACGCATAGTGCCAATTCTAAATTATGGTGTGGGGATGTTTTTCATGGTTCGGGCTAGGCCCCTTCATTCCAGTGAAGGGAAATCTTTACAATGACATCTTTACAATGACAGTTCTGTGCTTCCAACTTTGTGGTAACAGTTTGGAGAAGGCCCTTTCCTGTTTCAGCTTGACAACGCCCCTGTGCACAAAGCGAGGTCCATTCAGAAATGTGGGGTCGAGATCGATGTGGAAGAACTTGACTGGCCTGCACAGAGCCCAAAACGCTCACACCATTTTGTAGTTGGGGTACGCCCACACCATTCTGTAGTTGGGGTACACCCACACCATTCTTTTGTTTGGGTACACCCACACCATTCTATAGTTGGGGTACACCCACACCATTCTATTGTTGGGGTACGCCCACACCATTCTGTGTTTGGGTACACCCACACCATTCTGTAGTTGGGGTACGCCCACACCATTCTGTAGTTGGGGTACACCCACACCATTCTGTAGTTGGGGTACGCCCACACCATTCTGTAGTTGGGGTACTCCCACACCATTCTGTAGTTGGGGTACACCCACACCATTCTGTAGTTGGGGTACGCCCACACCAGTCTGTAGTTGGGGTACTCCAACACCATTCTGTAGTTGGGGTACGCCCACACCATTCTGTAGTTGGGGTACGCCCACACCATTCTGTAGTTGGGTTACGCCCACACCATTCTGTAGTTGGGTTACGCCCACACCATTCTGTAGTTGGGGTACGCCCACACCATTCTGTAGTTGGGTTACGCCCACACCATTCTGTAGTTGGGTTACGCCCACACCATTCTGTAGTTGGGGTACGCCCACACCATTCTGTAGTTGGGGTACTCCAACACCATTCTGTAGTTGGGGTACTCCAACACCATTCTGTAGTTGGGGTACGCCCACACCATTCTGTAGTTGGGGTACTCCAACACCATTCTGTAGTTGGGGTCCACGCCCACACCATTCTGTAGTTGGGGTACGCCCACACCATTCTGTAGTTGGGGTACGCCCACACCATTCTGTAGTTGGGGTTACGCCCACACCATTCTGTAGTTGGGGTACTCCAACACCATTCTGTAGTTGGGGTACTCCAACACCATTCTGTAGTTGGGGTACTCCAACACCATTCTGTAGTTGGGGTACTCCAACACCATTCTGTAGTTGGGGTACTCCAACACCATTCTGTAGTTGGGGTACGCCCACACCATTCTGTAGTTGGGGTACACCAACACCATTCCAACACAGAAAAGCTGCTTTTTAACTCGTTTAATTTTCATTTTTTGGAAGGAAAACTGTTTTACCTATATTGTAAGTAATTATAGGTCATATTTCATAGAAATCTGGAATTACTGGACAGTTATTTTAAATTGTGATGATTTAGATGTCAATCAAATCATGTCATACATAATCATATCTTATATGATGAAATATCACACTCACGAATGCACGCTCACACACAAACACACCTTTTGACAGGACTCCAGGACCTCTTCAATGGTGACCACTCCTTAATTGTTATTGTCCATTTTCTGACAGAGTGAGACACAGAGTAAAGGATTAAAGGTATTGGCACTCTATTGCCTACAAAGTGCATGAATGTGGCACCCTATACCCTATATAGTGCAGTACTTTAGCTATATAATTGTGGAGATAGTCATAGTTAGTTTCATACTAAATAGCTTAGTGAAGAAATTATTTAGAAATCTGATCCTAAATCTGTGGTTATTTGTTACTTAGAAGAAGTTGTCGACGTGTCGTTCTGCATACAGGGGTACGTACACGTTCCCATCTTATCATGGAGCGCATGATATCAGTCATCTCCTGGAACGCACACACTCACACCACAGGAAGAACAGGCTTGTGGTACTGACTGGAGCTTAATCAGTGGAATGGTATCGAATACATCAAACACATGGTCTCTAGGTGTTTGATGCCATTCCATTTCCTCCGCTCCGGCCATTATGATGAGCATGCACATGAACACACAGCCGTACACATGCACGCACATAGACACACATGTTGATATGTGCCTTTGCAGATCATTTGTTAGCATGACCTGGCTAGCCTGCTAAATGTTTGTAGCCCACTGCTAATGATAATGCTAAGACATCAATGTTCATTGATATGTGATGCAGGCACTGCAATATAATACTATGTTTAGTTTTTTGAATGTTTAGCTTTATAATGTTCAATTGAGAACATTATTTATTGTATTTGTGATGCAGTAGTTTGCAAATATGTATAGGCCTAATAGTTATCTATAGCCTTGTGTGTGTAACTTTACATGGTTAATTCTATTTCCATGTATCTCTTTCCTCCTAGACACCCTGTTGTATAAGAACCCAAAGTGAACTGGAGGGCCTTGTTGTGTCACTATAAAACCCTTTGTCAGACATCCTTTGCCGGACATCCCTGTGGTCCTTGTAGTCCGTCACACATTCCTGAATCAGTACCTAGTGTTTAGTAGAGGTCATCTAGAGGTCTTTCAGATCCTTGCAGCTTTTTACATGTACAAACCGCTAGCTGGAGCTCGTCTGAGCGGTTAGCTGACAATGCCGAGACCCGTTGAGTGGTTTAGGTTCTGTCCACTATAGTGATGTCTGGTCAGAACATGGTGTTGAGGCCCGTCACTCTACTCTTGATGGTCACCACCACCACATACATGCAGACACATCTGTTTCCATTTGAAGATGTTCTATATTATTGTGTGGTTATATTCGCTGGACTCACACTGCAGTAAGGAACTGCATGTCAAAAGCAGCGCATTAACTGAAGATGAAGGGAGGAGGTGTGCTGCAGCGCATCCAAGCGCCCTGATTGGTTGGATCAACAGCGGTGCGAAGGGTGATTGACATGGCTGGAGGCCAATCACGTACTCCCTGTTCACTCATGACTGAATGGCCATGCACGACTCAATTAAGTTTGCCGATGACACAACAGTGGTAGGCCTGATCACTGACAACGACAAGACAACCCTGTGTTAGGTCTAATCAAAGTTGATTTGTCACATGTACCGAATACAACAGGTGTAAACCTTACAGTGAAACACTTACTTACAAGCCCTTAACCAACAGTGCAGTTTTAAGAAAAATACCTCAAAAAGCAAGAAATAAAAGTAACAAATAATTTAAGAGCAGCAGTAAAATAACAATTCCGAGGCTATACAGGGGTACCAGTGCGGAGGCAAGGTAATTGAGGTAATATGTACATGTAGGTAGAGTTAAAGTGACTGTGCATAGATTATAAACAGAGAACAGCAGCAGCGTAAAAGAGGGGTCTGGTGGCCATTTGATTAGCTGTTCAGGAGTCTTATGGCTTGGGGGTAGAAGCTGTTCAGAAGCATCTTGGACCTAAACTTGGTGCTCCGGTACTGCTTGCCACGGTAGCAGAGAGAACAGTCTATGACTGGAGTGGCTGGAGTCTTTGACAATTTTGTGGGCCTTCCTCTGACACCACCTGGTATAGAGGTCCTAAATGGCAGGAGGCTTGGCCCCAGGGATGTACTGGGCCGTACGCACTACCATCTGTAGAACCTTGAGGTCGAGCGGTTGCCATACCAGGCAGTGATGCAACCAGTCAGGATGCTCTCAATGGTGTAGCTGTTGAACCTTTTGACGATCTGAGGACCCATGCCAAATATTTTCAGTCTCCTGAGGCGGAAATAGATTTTGTTGTGTCCTTTTCATGACTGTCTTGGTTTACTTGGACCATGTTAGTTTGTTAGTTATGTGGACACCAAGGAACTTGAAGCTCTCAACCTGCTCCATTAACAGCTCCATCATTGAGAATGGGGGCGTGCTCGGTCCTCCTTCTTCTGTAGTCCACAATCATCTCCATTGTCTTGATCACGTTGAGGGAAAGGTTGTCATCCTTTTACCACACGGTCAGGTCTGAACTGCTCCCTATAGGCTGTTGCGTCGTTGTTGGTGATCAGGCCTACCACTGTTGTCTCATCAGCAAACTTAATGATGGTGTTGGAGTCGTGCCCGGCTGTACAGTCATGAGTGAACAGGGATCACAGGAGGGGGCTGAGCACACACCCATGAGGGGCCCCCGTGTTGAGGATCAGCGTGGCGGATGTGTTGTTACCTACCCTTACCACCTGGGGGCAGCCCGTCAGTAAGTCCAGGATCCCGTTACAGAAGGAGGTGTTTAGCCCCAGGGTCCTTAGCTTAGTGATGAGCTTCGTGAGCATTATCGTGTTGAACGCTGAGCTGTAGTCAATGAATAGCATTCTCACATGGGTGTTGCTTTTGTTCAGGTGTAAAAGGGTAGTGTGGAATGCAATCGAGATTGCATCATCTGTGGATCTGTTGTGGCGGTATGCAAATTGGAGTGGTCTAGGGTTTCTGTGATAATTGTGTTGATGTGAACCATGACCAGACTTTAGGGTTATTCGGCACAGGAACTATGGTGGTCTGCTTGAAACATGTTGGTATTACAGACTCAGACATGGAGAGGTTGAAAATGTCAGTGAAGACACTTGCCAGTTGGTCATTGCATGCTCGGTGTACACGTTCTGGTAATCCATCTGGCACTGCGACCTTGTGAATGTTGACCTGTTTAAACGTCTTACTCATCGGCTACGGAGAGCGTGATCACACAATCGTCCGGATCAGCTGATGCTCTCATGCATGTTTCAGTATTACTTGCCTCAAAGCGAGCATAGAAGTTATTTATCTCTCTGGTAGGATCGTGTCACTGGGCAGCTCTCGGCTATGCTTCCCTTTGTAGTCTGTAATAGTTTGCAAGCCCTACCACATCCGGCGAGTATCGGAGCCGGTGTAGTATGATTCAATCTTAGTCCTGTATTGATGCTTTGCCTGTTTGATGGTCCATTGGAGGGCATAGCAGGATTTCTTATAAGCTTTGGGGTTAGAGTCCCGCTCCTCGAAAGTGGCAGCCCTACCCTTTAGCTCAGTTTGAATGTTGCCTGTAATCAAAGGCTTCTGGTTGGGGTGTGTACGTACAGTCACTGTGTTGACGACTTCCTCGATGCACTTATTGATAAAGTCAGTGGCTGATGTGGTGTACTCGTCAATGCCATCGGAATCATTCCGGAACATATTCCAGTCTGTGCGAGCAAAACAGCCCTGTAGCATGAAGCATCTGAAGCATCTGCTTCATCTGACCACTTTTTTATAGACCGAGTCACTGGTGTTTCCTTCTTAAAGTTTTGCTTGTAAATAGGAATCAGGTGGACAGAATTATCGTCAAATTTTCCAAATGGAGTGCGAGTTAGGGCTTTGCGCGTTGTCATGGAAATATTGGTTCAATAATATCTCTCAGATACCAGAGCCTGTGAATTCAAATATACTTTATTACAATGTAACAAGCCAAGTTGGTTATTTGAGCAACTGCCGGACTCAGTCTCAGTCCACTCCTTTTATACAGTTTCATGTTTATACAAGTTTCATAGTCCCTCCACTTTATGCTAATAACCAGAGCCCCTCAGCTTTACTCCACCATTGTTTCCAAGTCTAAGTTCTTTCCTCTAGGTGTGTTTCCTCTCCCCTCTAGTTCCATGGATCAATTATATTGGTGGCGCACTTACAATTGGAAGTTTACATACACTTAGTTTGGAGTCGTTAACTTGTTTTTCAACCACTCCACAAATTTATTTTGAACAAACTATAGTTTTGGCAAGTCGGTTAGGACATCTACTTTGTGCATGATGAAAGTAATTTTCACAACAATTTTTTACAGACAGATTATTTCACTTAAAATTCACTGTATCACAATTCCAGTGGGTCAGAAGTTTACAAACACTAAGTTGACTGTGCCTTTAAACAGCTTGGAAAATTCCAGAAAATAATGTTGTGGCTTTTGAAGCTTCTGATAGGCTAATTGACATAATTTCAGTCATTTAGAGGTGTACCTGTGGAAGTATTTCAAGGCCTACCTTCAAACTCCCTCTTTGCTTGACATCATGGAAAAATCAAATGAAATCAGCCAAGACCTCAGAAAAAAATTGTAGACCTCCACAAGTCTGGTTCATTCTTGGGAGCAATTTCCAAACACCTGAAGGTACCACGTTCATCTGTACAAACAATAGTACGCAAGTAGAAACACCATGGGACCACGCAGCCTTCATACCGCTCAGGAAGGAGACGCGTTCTGCCTCCTAGAGATGAACGTGTTTTGGTGCAAAAAGTGCAAATTAATCCCAGAACAAAAGCAAAAGACCTTGTGAAGATGCTGGAGGAAAAGGTACAAACGTATCGATATCCACAGTAAAACGAGTCCTATATCAACATAACCTGAAAGGCCATTCAGCAAGGAAGATGCCACTGCTCCAAAACCGCCATAAAAAAGCCAGACTACAGTTTCCAACTGCACATGGGGACAAAGATTGTACTTTTTGAGAAATGTACTCTGGTCTGATTAAACAAAAATAGAACTGTTTGGCCATAATGACCATCGTTATGTTTGGAGGAAAAAAAATCAAATCAAATCAAATTTTATTTGTCACATACACATGGTTAGCAGATGTTAATGCGAGTGTAGCGAAATGCTTGTGCTTCTAGTTCCGACAATGCAGTAATAACAAACAAGTAATCTAACTAACAATTCCCCCAAAAAAACTACTGTCTTATACACAGTGTAAGGGGATAAAGAAGTGTCATTGACAGTGTGATTGACAGTGTGTTGGCAGTAGCCACTCAATGTTAGTGGTGGCTGTTTAACAGTCTGATGGCCTTGAGATAGAAGCTGTTTTTCAATCTCTCGGTCCCAGCTTTGATGCACCTGTACTGACCTCGCCTTCTGGATGACAGCGGGGTGAACAGGTAGTGGCTCGGGTGGTTGATGTCCTTGATGATCTTTATGGCCTTCCTTTAGCATCGGGTGGTGTAGGTGTCCTGGAGGGCAGGTAGTTTGCCCCCGGTGATGCGTTGTGCAGACCTCACTACCCTCTGGAGAGCCTTACGGTTGAGGGCGGTGCAGTTGCCATACCAGGCGGTGATACAGCCCGCCAGGATGCTCTCGATTGTGCATCTTGTGTGAAATTGTTTTCATTGTTTTCATAAATCAGTCTTTATTGTTTTGAAACTTCTGTATGTGTAATGTTTACTGTTAATTTTTATTGTTTATTTCACTTTATATATTCACTTTATATATTATCTACCTCACTTGCTTTGGCAATGTTAACACATGTTTCCCATGCCAATAAAGCCCTTGAATTTAATTTAATTGACAGACAGACAGACAGACAGACAGACAGACAGACAGACAGACAGACAGACAGACAGACAGACAGACAGACAGACAGACAGACAGACAGACAGACAGACAGACAGACAGACAGACAGACAGACAGACAGACAGACAGACAGACAGACAGACAGACAGAGTATCTATTTCATAAAGTTATCCATTTTAGAGAGAGTTTGTGTAAATTCTAGTCCTAGAATGAAACCTGACACAAATGAATCACCCTGACGAGCCTCTGACCTTTAACAGAACAATGACGTAGGGAACAACTTTGGATGGGCAATCGAGGGCAGTTAGGATCAGAACTTGTCAGAATAATATCTAAATTGTCTGGGGATCTATGAACAGCTCAAAAAAAGCTCCAATGTTTATACAAATGGTCTCAAATTGTAGGTCTAGATCAACTGTAACAGAGCATGTAAAGTACATCAATGTGACTATCCTAGTTATGGCTCTATGCACCGGCTCGTTTTGGCTATGCGTTCAATTCAGGCCTATTTTTCTAAATTGTCTGGGGATCTATGAACAGCTCAAAAAAAGCTCCAATGTTTATACAAATGGTCTCAAATTGTAGGTCTAGATCAACTGTAGATTACAGCTCAAAAAAGCTCAAAAA
>NW_024607993.1:0-37500 GCF_018296145.1 Oncorhynchus tshawytscha
ATGTAGATACAGCCATGTCATTAGTAGTAGACAGCCAATCCATGTAGATACAGCCCTATCATTAGTAGTAGACAGCCAATCCATGTAGATACAGCCCTGTCATTAGTAGTAGACAGCCAATCCATGTAGATACAGCCCTATCATTAGTAGTAGACAGCCAATCCATGTAGATACAGCCCTGTCATTAGTAGTAGACAGCCAATCCATGTAGATACAGCCCTGTCATTAGTAGTAGACAGCCAATCCATGTAGATACAGCCCTATCATTAGTAGTAGACAGCCAATCCATGTAGATACAGCCCTGTCATTAGTAGTAGACAGCCAATCAACATGTAGATACAGCCCTGTCATTAGTAGTAGACAGCCAATCCATGTAGATACAGCCCTGTCATTAGTAGTAGACAGCCAATCCATGTAGATACAAACTGTCATTAGTAGTAGACATTAACCATGTAGATACAGCCCTGTCTAGTAGTAGACAGCCAATCCAACATGTAGATACAGCCATGTCATTAGTAGTAGACAGCCAATCCAACATGTAGATACAGCCCTATCATTAGTAGTAGACAGCCAATCCATGTAGATACAGCCCTGTCATTAGTAGTAGACAGCCAATCCATGTAGATACAGCCCTATCATTAGTAGTAGACAGCCAATCCAACATGTAGATACAGTCCTGTCATTAGTAGTAGACAGCCAATCCATGTAGATACAGCCCTGTCATTAGTAGTAGACAGCCAATCCATGTAGATACAGCCCTGTCATTAGTAGTAGACAGCCAATCCATGTAGATACAGCCCTGTCATTTAGTAGACAGCCAATCCAACATGTAGATACAGCCCTGTCATTAGTAGTAGACAGCCAATCCATGTAGATACAGCCCTGTCATTAGTAGTAGACAGCCAATCCATGATACAGTCATTAGTAGACAGCCAATCCAACATGTAGATACAGCCCTGTCATTAGTAGTAGACAGCCAATCCAACATGTAGATACAGCCCTGCTCTAGTAGACAGCCAATCCATGTAGATACAGTCCAATCATTAGTAGTATACAGCCCTGTCATTAGTAGTAGACAGCCAATCCAACATGTAGATACAGCCCTATCATTAGTAGTAGACAGCCAATCCATGTAGATACAGCCCTGTCATTAGTAGTAGACAGCCAATCCATGTAGATACAGCCCTGTCATTAGTTAGTATGTAGATACAGCCCCAAGTAGACAGCCAACATGTAGATACAGCCCTGTCATTAGTAGTAGACAGCCAATCCATGTAGATACAGCCCTGTCATTAGTAGTAGACAGCCAATCCATGTAGATACAGCCCTGTCATTAGTAGTAGACAGCCAATCCATGTAGATACAGCCCTGTCATTAGTAGTAGACAGCCAATCCATGTAGATACAGCCCTGTCATTAGTAGTAGACAGCCAATCCATGTAGATACAGCCCTAGACAGCCAATCCATGTAGATACAGCCCTGTCATTAGTAGACAGCCAATCCAACATGTAGATACAGCCCTGTCATTAGTAGTAGACAGCCAATCCCATGTAGATACAGCCTGTCATTAGTAGTAGACAGCCAATCCATGTAGATACAGCCCTGTCATTAGTAGTAGACAGCCAATCCAAGATACACATAGTAGACAGCCAATACAGATACAGCACTGTCATTAGTAGTAGACAGCCAATCCATGTAGATACAGCCCTGTCATTAGTAGTAGACAGCCAATCCATGTAGATACAGCCCTGTCATTAGTAGTAGACAGCCAATCCATGTAGATACAGCCCTGTCATTAGTAGTAGACAGCCAATCCATGTAGATACAGCCCTGTCATTAGTAGTAGACAGCCAATCCCATGTAGATACAGCCCTGTCATTAGTAGTAGACAGCCAATCCATGTAGATACAGCCCCTGTCATTGAAGTAGTAGACAGCCAATCCATGTAGATACAGCCCTGTCATTAGTAGTAGACAGCCAATCCATGTAGATACAGCCCTGTCATTAGTAGTAGACAGCCAATCCATGAGATACAGCCCTGTCATTAGTAGTAGACAGCCAATCCATGTAGATACAGCCCTGTCATTAGTAGTAGACAGCCAATCCATGTAGATACAGCCCTGTCATTAGTAGTAGACAGCCAATCCATGTAGATACAGCCCTGTCATTAGTAGTAGACAGCCAATCCATGTAGATACAGCCCTGTCATTAGTAGTATGTGGATACAGCCAATCCATGTAGATACAGCCCTGTCATTAGTAGTAGACAGCCAATCCCATGTAGATACAGCCCTGTCATTAGTAGTAGACAGCCAATCCATGTAGATACAGCCCTGTCATTAGTAGTAGACAGCCAATCCATGTAGATACAGCCCTGTCATTAGTAGTAGCCAATCCATGTAGATACAGCCCTGTCATTAGTAGTAGACAGCCAATCCACATGTAGATACAGCCCTGTCATTAGTAGTAGACAGCCAATCCATGTAGATACAGCCCTGTCATTAGTAGTAGACAGCCAATCCATGTAGATACAGCCCTGTCATTAGTAGTAGACAGCCAATCCATGTAGATACAGCCCTGTCATTAGTAGTAGACAGCCAATCCATGTAGATACAGCCCTGTCATTAGTAGTAGACAGCCAATCCATGTAGATACAGCCCTGTCATTAGTAGTAGACAGCCAATCCATGTAGATACAGCCCTGTCATTAGTAGTAGACAGCCAATCCATGTAGATACAGCCCTGTCATTAGTAGTAGACAGCCAATCCATGTAGATACAGCCCTGTCATTAGTAGTAGACAGCCAATCCATGTAGATACAGCCCTGTCATTAGTAGTAGACAGCCAATCCATGTAGATACAGCCCTGTCATTAGTAGTAGACAGCCAATCCATGTAGATACAGCCCTGTCATTAGTAGTAGACAGCCAATCCATGTAGATACAGCCCTGTCATTAGTAGTAGACAGCCAATCCATGTAGATACAGCCCTGTCATTAGTAGTAGACAGCCAATCCATGTAGATACAGCCCTGTCATTAGTAGTAGACAGCCAATCCATGTAGATACAGCCCTGTCATTAGAGTAGACAGCCCCATGCAGATACAGCCCTTAGTAGTAGACAGCCAATCCATGTAGATACAGCCCTGTCATTAGTAGTAGACAGCCAATCCATGTAGATACAGCCCTGTCATTAGTAGTAGACAGCCAATCCATGTAGATACAGCCCTGTCATTAGTAGTAGACAGCCAATCCATGTAGATACAGCCCTGTCATTAGTAGTAGACAGCCAATCCATGTAGATACAGCCCTGTCATTAGTAGTAGACAGCCAATCCATGTAGATACAGCCCTATCATTAGTAGTAGACAGCCAATCCATGTAGATACAGCCCTGTCATTAGTAGTAGACAGCCAATCCAACATGTAGATACAGCCCTGTCATTAGTAGTAGACAGCCAATCCATGTAGATACAGCCCTGTCATTAGTAGTAGACAGCCAATCCCATGTAGATACAGCCCTGTCATTAGTAGTAGACAGCCAATCCATGTAGATACAGCCCTGTCATTAGTAGTAGACAGCCAATCCATGTAGATACAGCCCTGTCATTAGTAGTAGACAGCCAATCCAACAGCCCTGTCATTAGTAGTAGACAGCCATGTAGATACAGCCCTGTCATTAGTAGTAGACAGCCAATCCAACATGTAGATACAGCCCTGTCATTAGTAGTAGACAGCCAATCCATGTAGATACAGCCCTGTCATTAGTAGTAGACAGCCAATCCATGTAGATACAGCCCTGTCATTAGTAGTAGACAGCCAATCCAACATGTAGATACAGCCCTGTCATTAGTAGTAGACAGCCAATCCCATGTAGATACAGCCCTGTCATTAGTAGTAGACAGCCAATCCATGTAGATACAGCCCTGTCATTAGTAGTAGACAGCCAATCCATGTAGATACAGCCCTGTCATTATTAGAGACAGCCAATCAACATGTAGATACAGCCTGTCATTAATAGACAGCCAATCCATGTAGATACAGCCCTGTCATTAGTAGTAGACAGCCAATCCATGTAGATACAGCCCTGTCATTAGTAGTAGACAGCCAATCCATGTAGATACAGCCCTGTCATTAGTAGTAGACAGCCAATCCATGTAGATACAGCCCTGTCATTAGTAGTAGACAGCCAATCCATGTAGATACAGCCCTGTCATTAGTAGTAGACAGCCAATCCATGTAGATACAGCCCTGTCATTAGTAGTAGACAGCCAATCCATGTAGATACAGCCCTGTCATTAGTAGTAGACAGCCAATCCATGTAGATACAGCCCTGTCATTAGTAGTAGACAGCCAATCCATGTAGATACAGCCCTGTCATTAGTAGTAGACAGCCAATCCCATGTAGATACAGCCCTGTCATTAGTAGTAGACAGCCAATCCATGTAGATACAGCCCTGTCATTAGTAGTAGACAGCCAATCCATGTAGATACAGCCCTGTCATTAGTAGTAGACAGCCAATCCATGTAGATACAGCCCTGTCATTAGTAGTAGACAGCCAATCCATGTAGATACATGTCATTAGTAGTACATCCATGTAGATACAGCCCCATTAGTAGTCAGCCAATCCATGTAGATTAGTAGTAGACAGCCAATCCATGTAGATACAGCCCTGTCATTAGTAGTAGACAGCCAATCCATGTAGATACAGCCCTGTCATTAGTAGTAGACAGCCAATCCATGTAGATACAGCCCTGTCATTAGTAGTAGACAGCCAATCCATGTAGATACAGCCCTGTCATTAGTAGTAGACAGCCAATCCAACATGTAGATACAGCCCTGTCATTAGTAGTAGACAGCCAATCCATGTAGATACAGCCCTGTCATTAGTAGTAGACAGCCAATCCATGTAGATACAGCCCTGTCATTAGTAGTAGACAGCCAATCCATGTAGATACAGCCCTGTCATTAGTAGTAGACAGCCAATCCATGTAGATACAGCCCTGTCATTAGTAGTAGACAGCCAATCCATGTAGATACAGCCCTGTCATTAGTAGTAGACAGCCAATCCAACATGTAGATACAGCCCTGTCATTAGTAGTAGACAGCCAATCCAACATGTAGATACAGCCCTGTCATTAGTAGTAGACAGCCAATCCATGTAGATACAGCCCTGTCATTAGTAGTAGACAGCCAATCCATGTAGATACAGCCCTGTCATTAGTAGTAGACAGCCAATCCATGTAGATACAGCCCTGTCATTAGTAGTAGACAGCCAATCCATGTAGATACAGCCCTGTCATTAGTAGTAGACAGCCAATCCATGTAGATACAGCCCTGTCATTAGTAGTAGACAGCCAATCCAACATGTAGATACAGCCCTGTCATTAGTAGTAGACAGCCAATCCATGTAGATACAGCCCTGTCATTAGTAGTAGACAGCCAATCCATGTAGATACAGCCCTGTCATTAGTAGTAGACAGCCAATCCAACATGTAGATACAGCCCTGTCATTAGTAGTAGACAGCCAATCCAACATGTAGATACAGCCCTGTCATTAGTAGTAGACAGCCAATCCATGTAGATACAGCCCTGTCATTAGTAGTAGACAGCCAATCCATGTAGATACAGCCCTGTCATTAGTAGTAGACAGCCAATCCATGTAGATACAGCCCTGTCATTAGTAGTAGACAGCCAATCCAACATGTAGATACAGCCCTGTCATTAGTAGTAGACAGCCAATCCATGTAGATACAGCCCTGTCATTAGTAGTAGACAGCCAATCCATGTAGATACAGCCCTGTCATTAGTAGTAGACAGCCAATCCATGTAGATACAGCCCTGTCATTAGTAGTAGACAGCCAATCCAACATGTAGATACAGCCCTGTCATTAGTAGTAGACAGCCAATCCATGTAGATACAGCCCTGTCATTAGTAGTAGACAGCCAATCCATGTAGATACAGCCCTGTCATTAGTAGTAGACAGCCAATCCAACATGTAGATACAGCCCTGTCATTAGTAGTAGACAGCCAATCCAACATGTAGATACAGCCCTGTCATTAGTAGTAGACAGCCAATCCAACATGTAGATACAGCCCTGTCATTAGTAGTAGACAGCCAATCCATGTAGATACAGCCCTGTCATTAGTAGTAGACAGCCAATCCATGTAGATACAGCCCTATCATTAGTAGTAGACAGCCAATCCATGTAGATACAGCCCTGTCATTAGTAGTAGACAGCCAATCCATGTAGATACAGCCCTGTCATTAGTAGTAGACAGCCAATCCAACATGTAGATACAGCCCTGTCATTAGTAGTAGACAGCCAATCCATGTAGATACAGCCCTGTCATTAGTAGTAGACAGCCAATCCATGTAGATACAGCCCTGTCATTAGTAGTAGACAGCCAATCCATGTAGATACAGCCCTGTCATTAGTAGTAGACAGCCAATCCATGTAGATACAGCCCTGTCATTAGTAGTAAACAGCCAATCCAACATGTAGATACAGCCCTGTCATTAGTAGTAGACAGCCAATCCATGTAGATACAGCCCTGTCATTAGTAGTAGACAGCCAATCCATGTAGATACAGCCCTGTCATTAGTAGTAGACAGCCAATCCATGTAGATACAGCCCTGTCATTAGTAGTAGACAGCCAATCCAACATGTAGATACAGCCCTGTCATTAGTAGTAGACAGCCAATCCATGTAGATACAGCCCTGTCATTAGTAGTAGACAGCCAATCCAACATGTAGATACAGCCCTGTCATTAGTAGTAGACAGCCAATCCATGTAGATACAGCCCTGTCATTAGTAGTAGACAGCCAATCCAACATGTAGATACAGCCCTGTCATTAGTTAGACAGCCAATAGTAGATACAGCCAATAGACAGCCCATGTAGATACAGCCCTGTCATTAGTAGTAGACAGCCAATCCATGTAGATACAGCCCTGTCATTAGTAGTAGACAGCCAATCCATGTAGATACAGCCCTGTCATTAGTAGTAGACAGCCAATCCATGTAGATACAGCCCTGTCATTAGTAGTAGACAGCCAATCCATGTAATCCAACATGCAGTTCCAGAAAATAGTCACTTCCTGAGATCTGTATTGAAATATATATTGCTTTATCAGATCTGTAATCAAATTGTTTAAAAAAGTAGTCACTTTCTGAGATCTGTAGTGAAATAGTTTAAAATAGTTATTTTGGGGGTATCTGTATTCAAATAGTCACCTCCAAAGTTACTGTTTGTTCCTCCCCCAAAAAATAGTTACTTTCAACAAACCATAGTTAAATCTATAGTTATCCGAAGTCTGTTACCCATAATTCCTTGTATAACATATTAAACACTAGAGAAGAACTGAGCTCTAGTCAGGATACCGAGACACTCCACCTTCCTTTCAATATTGAACAAACAAAATACGAACATACTAAATATTTGCAATATAAATTCACAAAATGTCAAATGTTCTAACTAAATGTTGTATCTAGTGTGATGTTTGCAAGGCTAGTGAACTGATTTGGATAAGATTACCCTATTCCACAAGAGAAAGAGCACTGTTGAGATTGCATTTGGAGCATTTTCTCTGTAAACTTGCACTGGCTAGGTGACCTTTCCTGGTTCTAATAGTACAGTTAGCTAGCGGAAGACCATAGAGCATGAAAATACCATGATCTAACTGAAGACAATATAGCATGATAATACCATGAGATAACTGAAGACCAGCATGATAATACCATGAGATAACTGAAGACTATATAGCATGATAATACCATGAGATAACTGAAGACCAGCATGATAATACCATGATCTAACTGAAGACAATATAGCATGATAATACCATGAGATAACTGAAGACTATAGAGCATGATAATACCATGAGATAACTGAAGACTATATAGCATGATAATACCATGAGATAACTGAAGACTATATAGCATGATAATACCATGAGATAACTGAAGACTATAGAGCATGATAATACCATGAGATAACTGAAGACTATATAGCATGATAATACCATGAGATAACTGAAGACTATAGAGCATGATAATACCATGAGATAACTGAAGACCAGCATGATTAAACCATGAGATAACTGAAGACTATAGAGCATGATAATACCATGAGATAACTGAAGACCAGCATGATTATACCATGAGATAACTGAAGACTATAGAGCATGATAATACCATGAGATAACTGAAGACTATATACTATGATAATACCATGAGATAACTGAAGACTATAGAGCATGATAATACCATGAGATAACAGAAGACCAGCATTATTATACCATGAGATAACTGAAGACTATGTAGCATGATAATACAATGAGATAACTGAAGCCAGCATGATTAAACCATGAGATAACTGAAGCCAGCATGATAATACCATGAGCTAACTGAAGACTATATAGCATGATAATACCATGAGATAACTGAAGACTATATAGCATGATAATACCATGAGCTAACTGAAGACTATATAGCATGATAATACCATGAGCTAACTGAAGACTATAGAGCATGATTAAACCATGAGCTAACTGAAGACTATATAGCATGATTAAACCATGAGCTAACTGAAGACTATATAGCATGATAATACCATGAGCTAACTGAAGACTATAGAGCATGATAATACCATGAGCTAACTGAAGACTATAGAGCATGATAATACCATGAGCTAACTGAAGACTATAGAGCATGATTAAACCATGAGCTAACTGAAGACTATATAGCATGATTAAACCATGAGATAACTGAAGCCAGCATGATTAAACCATGAGCTACCTGGAGACTATATAGCATGATAATACCATGAGCTAACTGAAGCCAGCATGATAATAACATGAGATAACTGAAGACCAGCATGATTAAACCATGAGCTAACTGAAGCCAGCATGATAATACCATGAGCTAACTGAAGCCAGCATGATAATACCATGAGCTAACTGAAGACTATAGAGCATGATTAAACCATGAGCTAACTGAAGACTATAGAGCATGATTAAACCATGAGCTAACTGAAGACTATAGAGCATGATTAAACCATGAGCTAACTGAAGACTATATAGCATGATAATACCATGAGCTAACTGAAGACTATAGAGCATGATAATACCATGAGATAACTGAAGCCAGCATGATTAAACCATGAGCTACCTGGAGACTATATAGCATGATAATACCATGAGCTAACTGAAGCCAGCATGATAATAACATGAGATAACTGAAGACCAGCATGATTAAACCATGAGCTAACTGAAGCCAGCATGATAATACCATGAGCTAACTGAAGCCAGCATGATAATACCATGAGCTAACTGAAGCCAGCATGATAATACCATGAGATAACTGAAGCCAGCATGATAATACCATGAGCTAACTGAAGCCAGCATGATAATACCATGAGATAACTGAAGACTATATAGCATGATTATACCATGAGATAACTGAAGACTATATAGCATGATAATACCATGAGATAACTGAAGACGATAGAGCATGATAATACCATGAGATAACTGAAGACCAGCATGATAATACCATGAGATAACTGAAGACTATAGAGCATGATAATACCATGAGATAACTGAAGACCAGCATGATTATACCATGAGATAACTGAAGACTATAGAGCATGATAATACCATGAGATAACTGAAGACTATATACTATGATAATACCATGAGATAACTGAAGACTATATCGCATGATAATACCATGAGATAACTGAAGACTATTTAGCATGATAATACCATGAGATAACTGAAGACTATAGAGCATGATAATACCATGAGATAACTGAAGACTATAGAGCATGATAATACCATGAGATAACTGAAGACCAGCATTATTATACCATGAGATAACTGAAGACTATGTAGCATGATAATACCATGAGATAACTGAAGCCAGCATGATTAAACCATGAGCTAACTGAAGACTATATAGCATGATAATACCATGACCTAACTGAAGACTATATAGCATGAAAATACCATGAGCTAACTGAAGACTATATAGCATGATAATACCATGAGCTAACTGAAGACTATATAGCATGATAATACCATGAGCTAACTGAAGATTATATAGCATGATAATACCATGAGCTAACTGAAGACTATAGAGCATGATAATACCATGAGATATCTGAAGCCAGCATGATTAAACCATGAGCTAACTGAAGACTATATAGCATGATAATACCATGAGCTAACTGAAGACTATAGAGCATGATTAAACCATGAGCTAACTGAAGACTATATAGCATGATTAAACCATGAGCTAACTGAAGACTATATAGCATGATTAAACCATGAGCTAACTGAAGACTATATAACATGATTAAACCATGAGCTAACTGAAGACTATATAGCATGATAATACCATGAGCTAACTGAAGACTATATAGCATGATAATACCATGAGCTAACTGAAGACTATAGAGCATGATAATACCATGAGCTAACTGAAGACTATAGAGCATGATTAAACCATGAGCTAACTGAAGACTATATAGCATGATTAAACCATGAGCTAACTGAAGACTATATAGCATGATAATACCATGAGCAAACTGAAGACTATATAGCATGATAATACCATGAGATAACTGAAGCCAGCATGATTAAACCATGAGCTAACTGAAGACTATATAGCATGATAATACCATGAGCTAACTGAAGACTATAGAGCATGATTAAACCATGAGCTAACTGAAGACTATATAACATGATTAAACCATGAGCTAACTGAAGACTATATAGCATGATAACACCATGAGCTAACTGAAGACTATAGAGCATGATAATACCATGAGCTAACTGAAGACTATAGAGCATGATTAAACCATGAGCTAACTGAAGACTATATAGCATGATTAAACCATGAGCTAACTGAAGACTATATAGCATGATAATACCATGAGCTAACTGAAGACTATAGAGCATGATTAAACCATGAGCTAACTGAAGACGATATAACATGATTAAACCATGAGCTAACTGAAGACTATATAGCATGATAATACCATGAGATAACTGAAGCCAGCATGATTAAACCATGAGCTACCTGGAGACTATATAGCATGATAATACCATGAGCTAACTGAAGCCAGCATGATAATAACATGAGATAACTGAAGACCAGCATGATTAAACCATGAGCTAACTGAAGCCAGCATGATAATACCATGAGCTAACTGAAGCCAGCATGATAATACCATGAGCTAACTGAAGCCAGCATGATAATACCATGAGATAACTGAAGCCAGCATGATAATACCATGAGATAACTGAAGACTATATAGCATGATTATACCATGAGATAACTGAAGACTATATAGCATGATAATACCATGAGATAACTGAAGACTATATAGCATGATAATACCATGAGATAACTGAAGACCAGCATGATTAAACCATGAGATAACTGAAGACCAGCATGATTAAACCATGATCTAACTGAAGACTATATAGCATGATAATACCATGATCTAACTGAAGACTATATAGCATGATAATACCATGAGCTAACTGAAGACTATATAGCATGATAATACCATGAGCTAACTGAAGACTATAGAGCATGATTAAACCATGAGATAACTGAAGACTATAGAGCATGATTAAACCATGAGATAACTGAAGACTATAGAGCATGATTAAACCATGAGATAACTGAAGACTATAGAGCATGATTAAACCATGAGATAACTGAAGACTATAGAGCATGATTAAACCATGAGATAACTGAAGACTATAGAGCATGATTAAACCATGAGATAACTGAAGACTATAGAGCATGATTAAACCATGAGATAACTGAAGACTATAGAGCATGATTAAACCATGAGATAACTGAAGACTATAGAGCATGATTAAACCATGAGATAACTGAAGACTATATAGCATGATAATACCATGAGATAACTGAAGACTATATAGCATGATAATACCATGAGATAACTGAAGACTATATAGCATGATAATACCATGAGATAACTGAAGACTATAGAGCATGATAATACCATGAGATAACTGAAGACTATATAGCATGATAATACCATGAGATAACTGAAGACTATATAGCATGATAATACCATGAGATAACTGAAGACTATAGAGCATGATAATACCATGAGATAACTGAAGACCAGCATGATTAAACCATGAGATAACTGAAGACTATAGAGCATGATAATACCATGAGATAACTGAAGACCAGCATGATTAAACCATGAGATAACTGAAGACTATATAGCATGATAATACCATGAGATAACTGAAGACCAGCATGATTATACCATGAGATAACTGAAGACTATATAACATGATTAAACCATGAGATAACTGAAGACTATATAACATGATTAAACCATGAGATAACTGAAGACAGCACTTTGTCATTTTCTCTCTTCCTCACGATTGTAAGTACATAAACTTTAACTGATATCTGCCTGCCTGCCTGTTTATTTATGTTTTTGTGTGTGTGTGTGTGTGTGTGCGTGCGTGTGCGTGTGTGTGTGCGTGCGCGTGCGTGTATATCATGTCTTCTTAACACACAGCCAAGTATGGTGACTCACGGTTTAGAGAATCCCTTGGCATTGAGCCAGGTGGTGACCTGCGGTGGGCTGGAGTCTAAGGTGAGAGGAGGAGAGGAGCTGCTGTCTGAGGGGCGCTCTACCCTGAAGTTACGGCCCGGAGGATTGGACTTATTAGTAGTGATCCTCTTCAACAACTCATCATTCACCTCATCCATCTGGTGTGTCCGAGCTGCGGGAAGGGAGGGAGAGAGGGAGAGACAGAGGATCAATGGCAGGGGAGAGAGCGAGAGAGCGAGGGAAAGAGAGAAACGGAAAGAGAGAACAGATTGTGGAGAACGGAGAGACAGGGGAAGTGACTGTTTAAGAGGTCTACCTGCTCATCTATAAGTGCTGAGGTCCTCGTAACTAAGATGAGGAAACTCTTAAAAACCTTGAGCTCAGATAAGCAGTTATCTAGATTGTGTAGAGTAGTAAACGAAAGCTATGAGACTCACATTCTTTGAAGCGGCCCATGTCAAAGCTCTCCCCTCTACCTAGAGAGCTGGAGGGAGAGGTAGGGCTGTAGGGCTGGCCAACCAGAGGTGAGACAGTCACACACAGAGACAAAAGAAAGACACATGAAAGGACGTTAATCCGTTAATCATTAATGAATAGATTGGATTTATATTGTGCTTATCCAGATGCTCTTACATAATGTCAAATGCTGTCAGGGAGAACAGGTACATTTTTCCAAAAATGTTTGATAATGTTTCAAAATGTGGTCAACTGGTTTCCAGGATGCATTGGTAGGTGGGGTACAGGGCTTGTAAAGTACGGAGAAGGGGTGGTATCATGAAGATGTGTGTGTGGTGTGTTTTAGAAGTATAGAGGGAGTGTGCATAACTGAAGGTTATACAGGTCCAGTCGCTGTGTGTGTGCGTGTGATAATATGTGTGCATATGATATTGAGTGTGTGCATGTCTGTGATAATGTGTCTGTATATCATATTGTGCATGATAGTGTGTGTGTGTGTGTGTGTGTGTGTGTGTGTGTGTGTGTGCGTATGTGCTTTCTAATGTGTGCGTTTATGATAATGTGTGTGTGTGTGTGCGTTTATGATAATGTGTGTGTGTGTGTGTGTGCGTTCTAATGTGTGCGTTTATGATAATGTGTGTGTGTGTTCTAATGTGTGCGTTTATGATAATGTGTGTGTTCTAATGTGTGTGTTTATGATAATGTGTGTGTTTATGATAATGTGTGTGTGTTCTAATGTGTGTGTTTATGATAATGTGTGTGTCTATGATAATGTGTGTGTGTTCTAATGTGTGTGTTTATGATAATGTGTGTGTTCTAATGTGTGTGTGTGTGTTCTAATGTGTGTGTTTATGATAATGTGTGTGTTCTAATGTGTGTTTATGATAATGTGTGTGTTCTAATGTGTGTGTTTATGATAATGTGTGTGTTCTAATGTGTGTGTGTAATGTTACCTGGCTATAGAGAGGTTCAGCCATGCCGTGTGGTTCCTCTAGTTTGACCACATCCAGGATGTTGTAGGGGACGTATCCTGATTGGCCACTCCTGTTCCTCAGTTTCCACCACTGTTTATCGTCCTCTATCACCTGCAGGGCCACATTTAAAAAAAAATTGTACCTTTATTTAACTAGGCAAGTCAGTTAAGAACAAATTCTTATTTTCAATGACGGCCTAGGAACAGTGGGTTAACTGCCTGTTCAGGGGCAGAACGACAGAGTTTTATCATGTCAGCTCGGGATTCGATCTTGCAACTTTTCGGTTACTAGTCCAACGCTCTAACCACTAGGATATGCTGCCGCCACAATGACCTAAATAATTATAATAATAATAATAAACCATTTAGCATGTTGTTGTTTTATAATCTGAAACATGCATTTTCATATGTGTGTCCCAAGCATGAATCGAACCCACAACCCAGAAGTCAACATGTCACTCTGCATGTCACTCTGCATGTCACTCTGACTCTGCATGTCACTCTGACTCTGCATGTCACTCTGACTCTGCATGTCACTCTGACTCTGCATGTCACTCTGACTCTGCATGTCACTCTGACTCTGCATGTCACTCTGACTCTGCATGTCACTCTGACTCTGCATGTCACTCTGACTCTGCATGTCACTCTGCATGTCAGTCTGACTCTGCATGTCACTCTGCATGTCAGTCTGACTCTGCATGTCACTCTGCATGTCACTCTGCATGTCACTCTGACTCTGCATGTCACTCTGACTCTGCATGTCAGTCTGCATGTCACTCTGCATGTCACTCTGCATGTCAGTCTGACTCTGCATGTCACTCTGCATGTCACTCTGACTCTGCATGTCAGTCTGCATGTCACTCTGCATGTCAGTCTGCATGTCACTCTGCATGTCAGTCTGACTCTGCATGTCACTCTGCATGTCACTCTGACTCTGCATGTCACTCTGCATGTCACTCTGACTCTGCATGTCAGTCTGCATGTCACTCTGCATGTCAGTCTGCATGTCACTCTGCATGTCACTCTGCATGTCAGTCTGACTCTGCATGTCACTCTGCATGTCACTCTGACTCTGCATGTCAGTCTGCATGTCACTCTGACTCTGCATGTCAGTCTGCATGTCACTCTGCATGTCACTCTGCATGTCACTCTGCATGTCAGTCTGACTCTGCATGTCACTCTGCATGTCACTCTGACTCTGCATGTCAGTCTGCATGTCACTCTGACTCTGCATGTCAGTCTGCATGTCAGTCTGCATGTCAGTCTGCATGTCACTCTGCATGTCACTCTGCATGTCAGTCTGACTCTGCATGTCACTCTGCATGTCACTCTGACTCTGCATGTCAGTCTGCATGTCACTCTGACTCTGCATGTCAGTCTGCATGTCACTCTGCATGTCACTCTGCATGTCACTCTGCATGTCAGTCTGACTCTGCATGTCACTCTGCATGTCACTCTGACTCTGCATGTCAGTCTGCATGTCACTCTGACTCTGCATGTCAGTCTGCATGTCACTCCGCATGTCACTCCGCATGTCACTCTGCATGGCCAATAAAAATAAAATATTAAGATGGGCGAAAGAACAGACACTGGACAGAGATAAGGCTTTTTCTTTGCAACTCCGCCTAGAAGGCCAGCATCCTGGAGTCGCGTCTTCACTGTTGACGTTATACCAGACTATGTACTATCAGCACCAGACTATATACTATCATACTATCAGCACCAGACTATATACTACCAGCACCAGACTATATACTATCAGCACCAGACTATATACTGTCATACTATCAGCACCAGACTATATACTATCAGCACCAGACTATATACTGTCATACTATCAGCACCAGACTATATACTATCAGCACCAGACTATATACTATCAGCACCAGACTATATACTATCAGCACCAGACTATATACTATCAGCACCAGACTATATACTATCAACACCAGACTATATACTATCAACACCAGACTATATACTATCATATTGTCAGTATTATAATATAGATGTCGTACCTCTAGCACCTCGTCCTGCAGTACTGACAGTATTATAATATAGATGTCGTACCTCCAGCACCTCGTCCTGCAGTACTGACAGTATTATAATATAGATGTCGTACCTCTAGCACCTCGTCCTGCAGTACTGACAGTATTATAATATAGATGTCGTACCTCCAGCACCTCGTCCTGCAGTACTGACAGTATTATAATATAGATGTCATACCTCCAGCACCTCGTCCTGCAGTACTGACAGTATTATAATATAGATGTCGTACCTCTAGCACCTCGTCCTGCAGTACTGACAGTATTATAATATAGATGTCGTACCTCCAGCACCTCGTCCTGCAGTACTGACAGTATTATAATATAGATGTCGTACCTCCAGCACCTCGTCCTGCAGTACTGACAGTATTATAATATAGATGTCGTACCTCTAGCACCTCGTCCTGCAGTACTGACAGTATTATAATATAGATGTCGTACCTCCAGCACCTCGTCCTGCAGTACTGACAGTATTATAATATAGATGTCGTACCTCCAGCACCTCGTCCTGCAGTACTGACAGTATTATAATATAGATGTCGTACCTCTAGCACCTCGTCCTGCAGTACTGACAGTATTATAATATAGATGTCGTACCTCCAGCACCTCGTCCTGCAGTACTGACAGTATTATAATATAGATGTCGTACCTCCAGCACCTCGTCCTGCAGTACTGACAGTATTATAATATAGATGTCGTACCTCCAGCACCTCGTCCTGCAGTACTGACAGTATTATAATATAGATGTCGTACCTCCAGCACCTCGTCCTGCAGTACTGACAGTATTATAATATAGATGTCGTACCTCCAGCACCTCGTCCTGCAGTACTGACAGTATTATAATATAGATGTCGTACCTCCAGCACCTCGTCCTGCAGTACTGACAGTATTATAATATAAATGTCGTACCTCCAGCACCTCGTCCTGCAGTACTGACAGTATTATAATATAGATGTCGTACCTCCAGCACCTCGTCCTGCAGTACTGACAGTTCGTTGGCATTGCGGGCCACAAAGTGGTAGCGGATCTTGGCATATTTACGGGACGAGGAGGTCAGCCCATTGTTGGACCTGGGACAGGAGACAAATGCATGAGTTATTTCTCATGGATCATGCACATTAAATATCGGCCCAGATTTAGCAACACTTCTGTTACATGGTCTGTATTAACACTACAACAGTGTATACGTTTTATAGCAGCTCAAGAAATAACAATTTGAGAAACATTTTTGTTAAGTAATGGTAGTAGCAGCATGTAATGTAGAATCACAGTAGTGGTAATCTGGGAAATATAATCCATTTACCCATTCGATGAGTTTAAAGACTGGGTTCCAAAAATCTGAAAGAGAGAGAAAATTTTATAGGGCGGCGCACAATTTGACCAGCATTGTCCGGGTTAGGGGAGAGTTTGGCCGAGTTAGGCCGTCATTGTAAATAAGAATTTGTTCTTAATTGACTGTCCTAGTTAAATAAAGGTTAAATAAAAAATACAATAAAAAAATGATGTTCTGGACTAGTGTGTTTCTGACTAGTGTAACACACTGAACTAGTAAATAACTCAAAGTATTTCAAACCTGCATCACTGAAGAAATGTAAACAAACAAATGAAGAAATAACAATGGATGGCTGGGAGGAGTCTGGATGGCTGGGAGGAGTCTGGATGGTTGGGAGGAGTCTGGGTGGTTGGGAGGAGTCTGGGTGGTTGGGAGGAGTCTGGGTGGTTGGGAGGAGTCTGGATGGCTGGGAGGAGTCTGGGTGGTTGGGAGGAGTCTGGATGGCTGGGAGGAGTCTGGATGGCTGGGAGGAGTCTGGATGGTTGGGAGGAGTCTGGATGGTTGGGAGGAGTCTGGGTGGTTGGGAGGAGTCTGGGTGGTTGGGAGGAGTCTGGATGGTTGGGAGGAGTCTGGGTGGTTGGGAGGAGTCTGGATGGCTGGGAGGAGTCTGGATGGCTGGGAGGAGTCTGGATGGCTGGGAGGAGTCTGGATGGTTGGGAGGAGTCTGGATGGCTGGGAGGAGTCTGGATGGCTGGGAAAATCTACTAGAATGACTCAAATGGACAGCAGTCTAAAAATGTATGAGTGTAGAACGTGTGTGTGTCTGTATGTGTGTGTCTGTGTACACACCTCATCTGACTTGTAGGGGGACAGGAGGTTGGATATGGGGGACCTGGGAGGTTCCCCTGATCCCTCTGTCTCCCACGGGGAGGTCCTGAACAGCTCAGCTGGGGGCTCCCACCCATTCCTGAATTTAGGGAAGTATGTAGGAGCACACTGGTCCTGCGGCCAGTCCGCTCTGCAAGGGGCAGGGGTCAGGGGTCGGGGGGAGGTTGTTAATGCTGATACAGAGAGTGTATAACAACTTATAAAGTATTAGAACAGCAGGCTGAACAGTTTAACAGCAGGCTGAACAGTTTAACAGCAGGCTGAACAGTTTAACAGCAGGCTGAACAGTTTAACAGCAGGCTGAACAGTTTAACAGCAGGCTGAACAGTTTAACAGCAGGCTGAACAGTTTAACAGCAGGCTGAACAGTTTAACAGCAGGCTGAACAGTTTAACAGCAGGCTGAACAGTTTAACAGCAGGCTGAACAGTTTAACAGCAGGCTGAACAGCTTAACAGAAGGCTGAACAGCAGCCTGGACAGTTTAACAGCAGGCTGAACAGTTTAACAGCAGGCTGAACAGCTTAACAGCAGGCTGAACAGCTTAACAGCAGGCTGAACAGCTTAACAGCAGGCTGAACAGTTTAACAGAAGGCTGAACAGTTTAACAGAAGGCTGAACAGCAGCCTGGACAGTTTAACAGCAGGCTGAACAGCTTAATGCTCGGCTGAAGTGGTGAAAAGCTTGCCGCCATTGGACTCTCGAGCAGTGGAAACTCGTTCTCTGGAGTGATGAATCACGTTTCACCCTCTGGCAGTAAAACGGACTAATCTGGGTTTGGCAGATGCCAGGAGAACGATACCTGCCCCAATGCATAGTGCCAACTGTAATGTTTGGTGGAGGAGGATTAATGGTCTGGGGATGTTTTTCATAGTACGGGCCCCTTAGTTCCAGTGAAGGGAAATCTTAACGCAACAACATTCAATGACATTCTGTGCTTCCAACTTTGTGGCAACAGTTTGGGGAAGCCCTTTCATGTTTCAGCATGACAAAGCCCCTGTGCACAATGCGAGGTCCATACAAAAATTGTTTGTCGAGATCGGTGTGGAAGAACTTGACTTTCCTGCACAGAGCCCTGACCTCAACCCCATCAGCACCTTTGGGATGAATTGAAATGCCGACTACGAGCCTAATCGCCCAACATCAGTGCCCGACCCCGCTAATGCTCTTTGTGGCTGAATGGAAGCAAGTCCCCACAACAATGTTCATCTAGTGTTCATCTAACATCTAGTGGAAAGCCTTCCCAGAAGAGAGAAGGCTGTAGCAGCAAAGGGAGGGACCAACTCCATGTTAATGCTCATGATTTTGGAATCAGATGTTCGACGAGCAGGTGTCCACATACTTTTGGTAATTTATTGGGCCGTGGCGGTCACGAAATTTCATCAGCCGGCGATTGTCAAGAAAATAACTATTGGTATCATGGTAATTTACTGTAATTAACATAAACACATTTAGCATCTCCTGTCTTCCACACACAGACTACAAGCCACTGATGCAGACCTTAGGAACATCTACATTTTTTAAAGTTTAATACATACATGTAATATAGCGTCCACCTTCACAATAAATCCATTATTTATTTTAGACAGGCCTAAAGACGCATTATGATATGAAGAAATGTAGTAGATGTAGTCTATTTTGTAGTCTATTGTAGTCTATTTGTAGATGTAGTCTATTTCAGAGGAACTCAATATTCTGAGTTTTCCCTTCGTTCGGCCCTGATCTGGCTATTTCATATGGCTGTGGGCTACAGTAGTTAATTTAGCAGATAACATTTGGTTAGAATTCTGTGGCTTTATTTTATATTATTTTATAGTATGAAGAATACAATTGAACTAAGCTGTTTGAAACAGAAAGGATAATTTCCCCAAACGATTTGAGGGAGTGCGCACAGATCCCAAATGAATACAATCACTAGCATTAAAAAAAAACGGTTTTACTCAATGATTCTGATGCAACAGATCAGAACATTTAGCTTAAAATGTTGATAAACTATGAGGCTATTTCTTCACGTTATAAGTGCAGCAATGCTATCAGCGAGAATGTCCCATCAGTGGAAAACACCATTATCAAAAGTGATTATGCACCTAATACTTTTATTATAAAAGGTGCATTTTAATGGTGAAAATGATCTTCCCCAAACTGGAAACTCACACGTTCTATATATATGCCAGTTAGGCTCTATCTACACTCATGTGCTTCATTTTAAGGAGATATTTGGCCACTTTAGTTGTGATTACAAACCTTATCAAAGCATGTTGGCCTATGCTCTAAATGAGATGTGGGACTATGATTTGAAAAAGTCACGAAGAAAAGGCATTGCTTCTTGCCTTACGCTGGGCATGATTCACAAGTGATAATATATAATTCACAAGTGATAAACTAATATTATCTCCCATCAGACTATTCTTTATTTAATCTTATCTTTACATATGCTAAATATAATGTGTGTGAAATTCGTTTTGATTTAGAATGGACCATTATCAAGAACCTGTATCGAAACAGGGGGGTGCTTTCCCATTGTTCATTTTCATGCCAGCCAGGTAGACGATATTCCTGTTGTAAAGAGAAGCAATGTGCTTAATATAGTATGAAGAAAACTATAGAAAGGTGATGGGATCCTCCTCTTTTTAATAGAGGTCATCACTCGTGCAATTGCATAGCCTATAGAAATGTTGCGCAACATGAGCTCATGGGCTCTCATGAAGAGTTTGATTAGATTTTCAACTACATTTGCAGTGATGTCAGAGTGATTAGAGGGACAACAGAGTGCTGAGTACCAGGCAGTTAGCCAGTTTGGCAGGATACTAATGACCAGCAGCAGCATCAGAGCTTGAAGAAGCCTAATTAAAGTGACTAAACAAGTGAACGTGGAATTTGACTGCCTTCATGATTCGTGACCGCTGTGGCGGTAATACGGTCACCACACCAGCCCTAGTCATGTCGTGTATCTTGAAGACGTTGAGGAGGTCTGTACACAGCGTAGTACCTTCCAGAAACCCCACACACCCACCTAGGTCGTGTCCACCCGTCTCCCAGCAGTTCAAAGATGGTCATCTCTTTAGGCGACAGGTGACCTCTCAGGAAGTCTACTGCATCTCTCGACAGGTGAGGGAGACCACCGAGCGGGGTAGCTCTGGACTACCACAGGACTGGAGAACCTAGAGGTCAGAGGGTAGAGGTCACAGCTCATACACTAGAGCACCTGGAAGTAGCCAGGTGTACTATCAGGCTATGTTGCCATGAGAGAGTAACCAGGTGTACTGTAAGGCTATGTTGCCATGAGACAGTAACCAGGTGTACTATCAGGCTATGTTGCCATGAGAGAGTAACCAGGTGTACTGTAAGGCTATGTTGCCATGAGACAGTAACCAGGTGTACTATAAGGCTATGTTACCATGAGACAGTAACCAGGTGTGTCTGTCTCAATAAAACACGTCAGGGTTAGGTAAATCTAGTTACCAGGTGTGTCTGTCTCAATAAAACACGTCAGGGTTAGGTAAATCTAGTTACCAGGTGTGTCTGTCTCAATAAAACACGTCAGGGTTAGGTAAATCTAGCCTTCATCATTTGGCAATTGTGGTGGCTGCACCTGATGTGAGGATATAACCACACTGATCCGGTCTGCTTAGGAAGGTGTGTGTGTGTGTGTGTGTGTGTGTGTGTGTGTGTGTGTGTGTGTTTGCATGCTAGGTACATCACTCATTAGACTTTCCCCCTGCAGGAAAGCTACCACACACACACACACACACACACACACACACACACACACACACACACACACACACACACACACACACACACAACACAACAAGACAATAGAGGGAAGGGTATGTTGATGACTAGGACAATACAAACATTCAACTGTTCTCCTCCCCACTTCAATAGACTATCGGTTGTGTGTGACGATAACAGTGATTCAGTCAACATTGTGGGGAAGCCTTAATGCTTCCTAAAGCATACAGTGTTCTGCTTGGCTGGCCAGACATAGTTTAGTAGAAGGCCAAAGGTACAGAAACCATCCATATCATGTCCATTGAGATTTTAGTTGATGTCACTGGCATTTGTTCGATTAAAAAAAAATCTGAATAACAGAAATTGGTTTGAAAGACCCGTGTCTGATGTTTAGAAACACTCTCCTACCTCATCTGATGTAGGCAACAGTAAGACGTATTTTCTCTGCAAGGACAGAGTATGACACCCAACAATCTCTATCTAAATACAGGCTGGATGACGTCATTATTGCAACCAGATTTGAAACGGTTCAGGTTGTTATCTGGCTGTTATGTCTCTTCAACCAACTTTCTACCATCTTTGCCTGCTATGAATGCACTCCCCACGAAACATATATATCTCTGTGTATCAGTCAGGTTCTTACCAACTCCAGGGGGCCAAACAGGAAGTGCACCAGCTCAGAAGCACTGGGGTTCTGGATGTGCTTCTTCAGTTTGGCCTGCAGGGGGCAGAGTGACAAATACACACTGTTAGAGACAGTTCACCACAGCTCCGTATAGGAAAGTAGCAGCAGGGTTTCTACTTTAATTCAGTCCATTGGAGAAGTAAACTAAAGTATATCTGTCCCAATTCCCTTCAAACCTCCTTGGTCCTTCCATGTTTCCATGTTTATAGATGCAACATGGTGGAGGCTCCATCACTAGCTTGATTAAACCTTTTAACACCCCTTTAAATCTGTCAACATCAAAGGGGTAGGACCAGAGTAAAGGGTTAGGGCCACAGTAAAGGGTTAGGACCAGAGTAAAGGGTTAGGGCCACAGTAAAGGGTTAGGACCAGAGTAAAGGGGTAGGGCCACAGTAAAGGGTTAGGACCAGAGTAATGGGTTAGGGCCACAGTAAAGGGTTAGGACCAGAGTAAAGGGGTAGGGCCACAGTAAAGGGTTAGGACCAGAGTAAAGGGGTAGGACCACAGTAAAGGGGTAGGGCCACAGTAAAGGGGTAGAACCACAGTAAAGGGTTAGGGCCACAGTAAAGGGTTAGGACCAGAGTAAAGGGGTAGGACCACAGTAAAGGGGTAGGACCACAGTAAAGGGGTAGGACCACAGTAAAGGGTTAGGACCACAGTAAAGGGTTAGGACCAGAGTAAAGGGTTAGGACCACAGTAAAGGGTTAGGACCACAGTAAAGTGGTAGGACCACAGTAAAGGGGTAGGACCACAGCAAAGGGGTAGGACCAGAGTAAAGGGTTAGGACCACAGTAAAGGGTTAGGACCACAGTAAAGGGTTAGGACCACAGTAAAGGGGTAGAACCACAGTAAAGGGGTAGGACCACAGTAAAGGGTTAGGACCACAGTAAAGGGGTAGGACCACAGTAAAGGGTTAGGACCACAGTAAAGGGCTAGGACCACAGTAAAGGGTTAGGACCACAGTAAAGGGTTAGGACCACAGTAAAGGGTTAGGACCACAGTAAAGTGTTAGGACCACAGTAAAGGGTTAGGACCACAGTAAAGGGTTAGGACCACAGTAAAGGGGTAGGACCACAGTAAAGGGGTAGGACCACAGTAAAGGGGTAGGACCACAGTAAAGGGGTAGGGCCACAGTAAAGGGTTAGGACCACAGTAAAGGGTTAGGACCACAGTAAAGGGTTAGGACCACAGTAAAGGGGTAGGACCACAGTAAAGGGGTAGGACCACAGTAAAGGGGTAGGGCCACAGTAAAGGGTTAGGACCACAGTAAAGGGTTAGGACCACAGTAAAGGGTTAGGACCACAGTAAAGGGTTAGGACCACAGTAAAGGGGTAGGACCACAGTAAAGGGGTAGGGAGCGATTGGTGTCCACTGGTACTAAGAGTTAAGAGCATTGGGCCAGTAAACTAAAGGTTGCTTGTTCTAATGCCTCAGCCGACTAGGTGAAAAATATGTCAAAGTGCCCTTAAGTAAGGTACTTAAACCTAATTGTTCCTGTAAGTGGCTCTGGATCAGAGAGTCTGTTTATTAAATGACTCACTACTGTAGTGTCTCTGGATCAGAGAGTCTGTTAAATGACTCACTACTGTAGTGGCTCTAGATATGAGAGTCTGCTAAATGACTCACTACTGTAAGTGTCTCTGGATCAGAGAGTCTGTTAAATGACTCACTACTGTAGTGGCTCTAGATGAGAGAGTCTGCTAAATGACTCACTACTGTAAGTGGCTCTGGATCAGAGCATCTGCTAATTATTAAAATGTCAGATGTACTATACTGTACATAATGGAGGTTTGTGCAGGAGGAAGTCAACTCACCAGCAGGTTGAAGGCCAGCTTCAGTTTCTGTAGGCTATCAATGAACTCTGCCTCGGAGGGGGGCTTCGCTCTCAGGGTCAGCATGCCGTCTGTCAATAAGCAGACAGACAGGCGAGAGAGACAAACATGCCATGACCACACACAGACTGCTATAGAGTTAACATACAGGCTTCACACAAGGCAGGGGAGAGGGGTCAGATGGGCAGAGTCAACATAACACGCCTATCTAGCTGTGTTGATTGTGTCTGCATAGATTCATCTGTTCAGATTTCTCAGTTGCATTCAGAATTTAGAACTGTATAGCCAGGTCAAAAATGAAATCTGACAAGATCAAGATCAATATTTAATTAATTCTTTCTAATTTCACACAGACCATCTGAGAAATTGTTGACTCATTTCAACTGATTTTAGTCAATATGTGACCAGTTTAGAATATTCAACGAATTCAACATCGGCTACCCATTTTTCACCCAGATCAAAAGGTGTCTTGGATCAGAAGGTAATCATGGACTTCAGGAAACAGCAGAGGGAGCACCCCCCCTATCCACATCGACAGGACAGCAGTGGAGGAGGTGGAAAATGTTAAGTTCCTCGGCGTACACATCACGGACAACCTGAAATGGTCCACCCACACAGACAGCGTGGTGAAGAAGGCACAACAGCGCCTCTTCAACCTCAGGAGGCTGAAGAAATTTGGCTTGTCACCTAAAACCCTCACAAACTTTTACAGATGCACAATTGAGAGCATCCTGTCGGGCTGTATCACCGCCTGGTACGGCAACTGCACCACCCACAACCACAAGGCTCTCCAGAAGGTAGTGAGGTCTGCACAACGCATCACTAGATGCAAACTATCTGCCCTCCAGGACACCAACACCATCCGATGTCACAGGAAGGCCAAAAAGATCATCAAGGACAACAACTACCCGAGCCACTGCCTGTTCACCCCGCTACCACACAGAAGGCGAGGTCAGTACAGGTGCATCAAAGCAGGGACCGAGAGACTGAAAAACAGCTTGTATCTCAAGGCAATTAGACTGCTAAACAGCAATCACTAACTCAGAGAGGCTGCTGCCTATATACAGCCCTGAAATCATTGGCCACTTTGATAAATGGAACACTAGTCACTTTAATAATGCCACTTTAATAATGTTTACATATCTTACATTACTCATCTCATATGTATATACTGTATTTTATAACATCTATTGCATCTTGCCTATGCTGCTCTGTCATTGTTCATCCATTTATTTCTATGTATATATTCTTATTTCATTCCTTTACTTAGATGTGTGTGTATAAGGTAGTTGTTGAGAAATTGTTAGATTACTTGTTAGATATAACTGCACTTGTCGGAACTAGAAGCACAAGAATGTCGCTACACTCGCATTAGCATCTGCTAACCATGTGTATGTGACCAACAAAATGTGATTTGATTTGATTTGAATACAGGTCATAGTAAGGACAAGAAGCTCTCCACAGCTATAGATTACATCATCGATAGTGGACAATACCATCATTCAAGATAAACTCTCCATCATCTCTATAGATTACATCATAGATAGTGGACAATACCATAATCCAAGATGAGTTAGCTCTCCACAGCTATAGATTACATCATTGATAGTGGACAAAACCATCATTCAAGATAAACTCTCCATCATCTCTATAGATTACATCATAGATAGTGGACAATACCGTAATTCAAGATACACAGTTCAGTTGATGAAAGAGTTAAAGAGAAGGTCTAATACAAGAGAACATGGAAAGTGTTAGTGGACAATATGTGTCATATTGTCAGTTGACCAGAAGAAGAGGAGACAGACCTGCTGGGCCTTTCTTCTTACTCTTCTTACTCTTGTTGCGCTGGTTGAGCTGAGAGAACGCCTCCGCAGCCTTCTGCAGCCGAGCCACAAAGACCTCAATGTCATCCAGGGAACAGTTCAGGATTTGCTAAATGAGAAGGACAGAGAAAGAAAGAAAGTCTAATGAGTGATGGCTGACCACCAAGCTAGCAAGATCAAATCTGATTTAGGCACAGTTCAGAATGTCCTGCAGGGGAAAGTCTAAAGAGTGATGGCTGACCACCAAGCTAGGATGATCAAATGGTTTAGCTGTGAATGTCCTGCAGGGGAAAGTCTAAAGAGTGATTTATCGACCATGCAAGAGAACAATACACACAGCAGAGTAACTACTTATAGACAGATCTACAGGCGCTAGGCAAGTAACAGAAATAATTACACTGAAATCAAAATAGAAAAGCAACATTAAAGTGTTAAAGTATTGTTCCCATGTTTCATGAGCTGAAATAAAAGATCCCAGAAATGTTCCATACGCACAAAAAAAAGTTATTTCTCTCAAATTCTGTGCACAAATTTGTTTACGTCCCTGTTAGTGAGCATTTCTCCTTTGCCGAGATAATCCATCCACCTGACAGGTGTGACATATCAAGAAGCTGATTAAACAGCATGATCATTACACAGGTGCACCTTGTGCTGGGGACAATAAAAAGCCACTCAACAAATGTGCAGTTTTGTCACACCACACAGATGTCACTAACAGTAAACAAATTTGCCTTAGACCGCTGCGCCACTGTTTTGATAATTTAATGTTAATTTCTCTACCATAAGCTGCCTCCAACGTCGTTTTAGAGAATTTGGCAGTACGTTGAACCGGCCTCACAACCGCAGTGGGGTGGGGTTATGGTATGGACACACATAAGCTACGGACAATTGTATTTTATCGATTGCAATTTGAATGCAGAGAAATACAATGACGAGATCTTGAGGCCCATTGTTGTGCCATTCATCCGCCGCCATCACCTCATGTTTCAGCATGATAATACATGGCCCCATGTCACAGGACTCTGTACACAATTCCTGGAAGCTGAAAACGTTCCACAGGACACAATCAACAGCCCGATCAACTCTATGTGAAGGAATGTGTCACACTGCATGAGGCAAATGGTGGTCACACCAGATACTGACTGGGTGTCTGATCCACACCAGATACTGACTGGGTGTCTGATCCACACCAGATATTGACTGGGTGTCTGATCCACACCAGATACTGACTGGGTGTCTGATCCACACCAGATACTGACTGGGTGTCTGATCCACACCAGATACTGACTGGGTGTCTGATCCACACCAGATACTGACTGGGTGTCTGATCCACACCAGATACTGACTGGGTGTCTGATCCACACCAGATACTGACTGGGTGTCTGAACCACACCAGATACTGACTGGGTGTCTGAACCACACCAGATACTGACTGGGTGTCTGATCCACACCAGATACTGACTGGGTGTCTGATCCACACCAGATACTGACTGGGTGTCTGATCCACACCAGATACTGACTGGGTGTCTGATCCACACCAGATATTGACTGGGTGTCTGATCCACACCAGATACTGACTGGGTGTCTGATCCACACCAGATACTGACTGGGTGTCTGATCCACACCAGATACTGACTGGGTCTAAAGACTGGGTGTCTGATCCACACCAGATACTGACTGGGTGTCTGATCCACACCAGATACTGACTGGGTGTCTGATCCACGCCAGATACTGACTGGGTGTCTGATCCGCACCAGCTACTGACTGGGTGTCTGATCCGCACCAGATACTGACTGGGTGTCTGATCCACACCAGATACTGACTGGGTGTCTGATCCACACCAGATACTGACTGGGTGTCTGAACCACACCAGATACTGACTGGGTGTTTGATCCTCACCAGATACTGACTGGATGTCTGATCCACGCCCATACTTTTTTTTTTAAAGATATCTGTGACCGACAGTCATGTGCAATCCATAGATTAGGGCCTAATGAATGTATTTAAATTGACTGATTTCCTCATATGAACTGTAACTCAGTTAAATCTTTGTAACTGTTGAGTTTCTATTCATGTTAAGTGTAGATTAGAGGTGGTAAAAGAGATTTAAAAAGGAGGCAGTAATGACCGACTTTCTGCAGGACGATAGCTAGGATCAGTATGTAGGTCACAAGGTGTAACAGTGGAACTCACCACGTCCTTCTCAATACGCTGGGCCAGCTTTTCATGGGACTCTGGGTCCTGCTGTGCGGAGCCTCGTCTTTCCACATCTAACAGACACACAGTCAGAGTCTACTTTATTTATTCATATACAACAACAACGATAACAGTTAATCATGGTTTTATAAGTGTGTGTGTGTGTGTGTGTGTGTGTGTGTGTGTGTGTGTGTGTGTGTGTGTGTGTGTGTGTGTGTGTGTATCAGTGTGTCAGTGTGAGGGCCCTGGTGCCAGGAAAATAACCTCGCCCTCAATGTCAACAAACGAAGGAGCTGATTGTGGACTTTAGGAGACAGTAGAGGGAGAAGGCCCCCATACACCTGGACGGGGCAACAGCATCTATCTCAAGGCCATCAGACTGTTAAATAGCCATCACCAGCTGACCTCCACCCAGTTACTCAACCCTGCACCTTAGAGGCTGCTGCCTTATGTACATAGACATGGAGTCACTGGCCACTTTAATAATGGAACACTGGTCATAATGGTTCCATATTGCTTTACTCATCTCATATGTATGTACTGTCTTCTGTTCAACTGTATTTTAGTCAATGCCTCTCCAACATTGCTCCTCCTAATATTTATATATTTCTTAATTCCATTCCTTTACTTTAGATTTGTGTGTATTGTTGTGAATTGTTAGATATTACTGCACTGTTGGAGCTAGGAACACAAGCATTTAGTTAGATACTACTGCACTGTTGGAGCTAGGAACACAAGCATTTAGTTAGATACTACTGCACTGTTGTAGCTAGGAACACAAGCATTTAGCCACAACCACAATAAATACAGTGGCTTTCGAAAGTATTCACCCCCCTTGGCATTTTTCCTATTTCAACCTGGAATTAAAATAGATTTTGGGGGGTTTGTTTCATTTGATTTACACAACATGTCTACCACTTTGAAGATGCAAAATCATTTTTATTGTGAAACAAACAAGAACAACACAAAAAAAAATGAAACCTTGAGCGTGCATAACTATTCACCCCCCTCAAACTCAGCTGCAAGTCTCTTGGGATATGTCTCTATAAGCTTGGCACATCTAGCCACTGGGATTTTTGCCCATTCTTCAAGGCAAAACTGCTCCAGCTCCTTCAAGTTGGATGGGTTCCGCTGTTGTACAGCAATCTTTAAGTCATACCACAGATTCTGAATTGGATTGAGGTCTGGGCTTTGACTGGGCCATTCCAAGACATGTAAATGTTTCCCCTTAAACCACTCAAGTGTTACTTTAGCAGTATGCTTAGGATCATTGTCCTGATGGAAGGTGAACCTCTGTCCAAGTCTCAAATCTCTGGAAGACTGAAACATGTTTCCCTCAAGAATGTCCCTGTATTTAGCGCCATCCATCATTCCTTCAATTCTGACCAGTTTCCCTGCCGATGAAACACATCCCCACAGCATGATGCTTCCACCACCATGCTTCACTTTGGGGATGGTGTTCTCGAGGGGATGAGAGGTGTTGGGTTTGCACCAGACATAGCGTTTTCCTTGATTGCCAAAAATATGCAGTTTAGTCTCATCTGACCAGAGTACCTTCTTCCATATGCTTGTGGAGTCTCCCACATGCTCTTTGGCGAAAGTGTATTTTTTTCTTTAAGCAATGGCTTTTTTCTGGCCACTCTTCCATAAAGCCCAGCTCTGTAGTGTACGGCTTAAAGTGGTCCTATGGACAGATACTCCAATCTCTGCTGTGGAGCTTTGCAGCTCCATCTGATTAATGCCCTCCTTGCCTGGTCTGTGAGTTTTGGTGGGCGTCCCTCTCTTGGCAGGTTTGTTGTGGTGACATATTCTTTCCATTTTTGAATAATGGATTTAATGGTGCTCCGTGGGATGTTAAACATTTCTGATATTTTTTATAACCCAACTCTGATCTATACTTCTCCACAACTTTGTCCCTAACCTGTTTGAGGAGCTCCTTGGTCTTCATGGTGCCCCTTGCTTAGTGGTGTTGCAGACTCTGGGCCTTTCAGAACAGGTGTATATATATACTGAGATCATGTGACACTTAGATTGGACACAGGTGGACTTTATTGAACTAATAATGTGACTTCTAAAGGTGGATATTATTTAGGGGCTTCATAGCAAAGGTGGTGAATTCATACAACACTTTTCCGTTTCATATTATATATTTTTAAACAGGTTTTTAAATTTCACTTCACCAATTTGGACTATTTTGTGTATGTCCATTACATGAAATCCAAATAAAAATCTATTTAAATTACAGGTTGTAATGCAACAAAATAGGAAAAACTGTATGTGTATGTGACCAATAAAATGGTATTTTATTTGGATTATGCTGTGTGTGTGTGTGTGTGTGTGTGTGTGTGTGTGTGTGTGTGTGTGTATCTCGCTCTCTCTCCCTCTCTCTCTGTGTGTAATGTGTGTGTGTGTATCTCTCTCTCTCCCTCTCTCTCTGTGTGTAATGTGTGTGTGTGTGTGTGTATTTCTCTGTGTGTAGTGTGTGTGTGTGTGTCTATCTCGCTTTGTGTAATGTGTTTATGTGTGTGTGTGTATCTCGCTCTCTCTCTCTCTCTGTGTGTAATGTGTGTGTGTCTCTCTCTGTGTGTAATGTGTGTGTGTCTCTCTCTGTGTGTAATGTGTGTGTGTGTGTGTGTGTGTGTGTGTGTGTGTCTTTGTGTGTGTGTGTCTCTCTCTCTCTGTGTAATGTGTGTGTGTGTGTATGTGTAATGTGTGTGTGTGTGTGTGTGTGTGTGTCTTTGTCCGTAATGTGTGTGTGGTATAAGTCTTACCCTGCATGTTCATGGCAGCCACGCGGCCTCCTGGGGTTGGGCCCTTAGGGGCTGAGGAGGGGGATGATAGTCTCTCTGTGGCGCTTCATCTTCTCCTGGTTCACCCTGAAAGGAGGAGGGGGTTTTAATCATGGTGGTTATGGGGGGCTGGGCCCCCTTTAGAAATAACGATTCTTACTTCAAGGTCTGTGGTCGCATCTTCTTCCCATGTTTGTTGTCACCCAGGGCACTGTCGATGTCTGCATAGACCATCTCTGCCTGCAGAGAGAGACAGAGAGAGAGAGAGACAGAGAGAAAGCGTAGTCAATGTAAATATGTCTGCATAGACCATCTCTGCCTGCAGAGAGAGAGAGAGAGAGCGAGAGAGAAAGCATAGTCAATATAAATATGTCTGCATGGAGCATCTCTGCCTGTAGGGGGTGTGTGTACGGAGGTCAGTGCTGAATAACAGTTGTATAGGACTACAGAATCACAACAAACGTTCTGGTAAAAGTCCCTGCCTACACTTCAAGCACCAAAAAAGTAATCATGATTGGTCAAAAAAATTACTTTAAGAAAAAGATGGTCACTGGTAATTCAGGATAGTATGTCTGATCATTTAGTTGATCACGTACATAGCAAATAAAGGTCAACTATTGATGCCATAGCAAGCGGACAGCCCCTTGGATGAGTGAAGAAACTAATCAAGAGAAAGTCCATTATGATATTTAGAGAGAGCAACTTGGCATATAAAACAAGGCGATTATAGAAATGCCAGACGGGCTCATTTTACTAACTTGATCACTAATAATCAGAATAATTTGAGAATGCTCTTCTCGACCATTTATGGCCGGATAAAACATACCCCCCCGCAAACCTATGTGAACTTTCCACCACATCTAAATAGTATATTATTTTATATATATTATAGCATATTTCAGAGAAAACCTATGTGAACTTTCCACCACATCTAAATATGGCATATTTCAGGGAAAGGATAACAAACATTAGGCTGGGTATCAGTCAAGACCTGATGAGAAGTTTGATGATATCTGCCCTAGTCTACTACAGATGTATTTTCCCTGGTTGACACAGACATGTTCAGGAAAGTGATATCACAAATTAGGACTTCTACCTGCCTTCTAGATCCTATCCACACCACTTTCTTCAAACCAGTTTCTAAATGCATATCTGAAGAAGTACAAGCTATTGTTAATCACTTTATTTAAGTTTCTTTTGCACACCAGCATCTCTACTTGCACATCATCATCTGCTGATCTATCACTCCCGTGTTAATCTGCTAAACTGTAATAACTTCGCTACTATGGCCTATTTATTGTCTTACCTCCTCTTTGCACGCACTGTATATAGACTTTCTTTTATTTCTTTTTTTCTATTGTGTTATTGGCTTGTTTATTGTTTATTCCATGTGTAACTCTGTGTTGTTGTATGTGTTGAACCGCTTTGCTTTATCTTGGCCAGGTCGCAGATGTAAATGAGAACTTGTTCTCAACTAGCCCTACCTGGTTAAATAAAGGTGAAATAAAAATAAAAAATAAACTTCCTATTCACAGGCACTTTCCCCACTGCACTATAACATCTGCTGTGGTGAAACACCTTCTGAAGAACAGATTATTCAACTCTTAGCAATTTTACAGCCAACGTCCAACCTTCCATTCTTAAGAACAATTCTGGAGAAATTGGTTTTAGCAATTGAACAATTCCCGTAACCGGGCCGTAATGCTACCGTGCTTCTACACCTGCATTGCTTGCTGTTTTAGGCTGGGTTTCTGTACAGCACTTTGAGATATCAGCTGATGTAAAGAAGGGCTTTATAAATAAACTTGATTTGATGACACTCGATGGTGCCACGGTAGTATTTGGAGATGACCCGGGTGGCACAATTCCAATCTGGTTATCGGACAGCCTGGCTTAAAGAGGTAAATTACTGTTTACTTTATGAGTATGAGGAACACCTTCCTAATATTGAGTTACAGACGATACAGAACTTAACGTTTCTGTGTCACCAGAGGATTTTAGCTCCACAGATAAATTATTAGACTTTATAAGTGATTTAAATACTTGGACGGCTCACAACTTCCTCCAGCTAAATCAAGACAAGACCGAGGTACTTATTGTTGGATCCAAAGCACAGAGAGAGAATCTGGACGCACATTTTAACTCACAGTAATAAAGATAAAACACCAAGTAAAAAACTAGTTGTTATTTTAGATTCTGAACTCAATTTCTAATCACACAATCAGGAATGTGAACAAGATAGCTTTTTACCACCTGAGGAACATTGCCAAGGTGTGGCCGTTTCTCTCTCAGGCTGAAACAGAGAGACTCATCGCTTTTATTACAAGCAGACTTGATTACTGTAATGCTCTCCTGTCTGGTCTACCCAAGAAAGCTATTGGTCAACTGTAAAACATACAGAATGCTGCAGGGTACTGACCAAGACCAGACGGAAAACACACATGACACCGGTTTTGATTTAAGTTATGTACCCAGTAGGTCCCTCAGGGCCTCTGGTCTTTTAACTATCCCAAAGCCTAGGACCAAGAGGCATGGAGAGACAGCCTTTTAACTATCCCAAAGCCTAGGACCAAGAGGCATGGAGAGACAACCTTTAGTTACTATGCCCCCGGCCTCTAGTTACTATGCCCCCGGCCTTTAGTTACTATGTCCCCAGCCTCTAGTTACTATGCCCCCAGCCTCTAGTTACTATGCCCAGCCTCTAGTTACTATGCCTTTAGTTACTATGTCCCCAGCCTGTAGTTACTATGCTCCCCCCCGGCCTCTAGTTACTATGCCCCCAGCCTTTAGTTACTATGCCTTTAGTTACTATGTCCCCAGCCTTTATGCCTTTAGTTACTATGCCTTTAGTTACTATGTCCCCAGCCTTTAGTTACTATGCCTTTAGTTACTATGTCCCCAGCCTTTAGTTACTATGCCTTTAGTTACTATGTCCCCAGCCTTTAGTTACTATGCCTTTAGTTACTATGTCCCCAGCCTTTAGTTACTATGCCTTTAGTTACTATGTCCCCAGCCTTTAGTTACTATGTCCCCAGCCTTTAGTTACTATGCCTTTAGTTACTATGTCCCCAGCCTTTAGTTACTATGCCTTTAGTTACTATGTCCCCAGCCTTTAGTTACTATGCCTTTAGTTACTATGCCCCTAGCCTTTAGTTACTATGCCCCTAGCCTTTAGTTACTATGCCCCCAGCCTTTAGTTACTATGCCCCCAGCCTTTAGTTACTATATCCCCAGCCTTTAGTTACTATGCCCCGGCCTTTAGTTACTATGTCCCCAGCGTCTAGTTACTATGCCTTTAGTTACTATGTCCCCAGCCTCTAGTTACTATGCCTTTAGTTACTATGTCCCCAGCCTCTAGTTATTATGCCCCCGGCCTTTAGTTACTATGTCCCCAGCCTCTAGTTACTATGCCCCCGGCCTTTAGTTACTATGTCCCCGGCCTCTAGTTACTATGTCCCCGGCCTCTAGTTACTATGCCCCCGGCCTCTAGTTACTATGCCCCCGGCCTCTAGTTACTATGCCCCCATCCTCTAGTTACTATGCCCTCATTCTCTAGTTACTATGCCCCGGCCTCTAGTTACTATGCCCCCGGCCTCTAGTTACTATGCCCCAGGCCTCTAGTTACTATGCCCCAGGCCTCTAGTTACTATGCCCCAGGCCTCTAGTTACTATGCCCCGGCCTTTAGTTACTATGTCCCCGGCCTCTAGTTACTATGTCCCCGGCCTCTAGTTACTATGCCCCCGGCCTCTAGTTACTATGCCCCCGGCCTCTAGTTACTATGCCCCCCTAGTTACTATGCCCCCATTCTCTAGTTACTATGCCCCCGGCCTCTAGTTACTATGCCCCCAGCCTCTAGTTACTATGCCCCAGCCTCTAGTTACTATGCCCCCCAGCCTCTAGTTACTATGCCCCCAGCCTCTAGTTACTATGCCCCCAGCCTCTAGTTACTATGCCCCCAGCCTCTAGATACTATGCCCCCAGCCTCTAGTTACTATGCCCCCAGCCTCTAGTTACTATGTCCCCAGCCTCTAGTTACTATGCCCCCATCCTCTAGTTACTATGCCCCCAGTCTCTAGTTACTATGCCCCCAGCCTCTAGTTACTATGCCCCCAGCCTTTAGTTACTATGCCCCCAGCCTCTAGTTACTATGCCCCTAGCCTTTAGTTACTATGCCTTTAGTTACTATGCCCCAGCCTCTAGTTACTATGCCCCCAGCCTTTAGTTACTATGCCTTTAGTTACTATGCCCCCAGCCTCTAGTTACTATGCCCCCAGCCTCTAGTTACTATGCCCCCAGCCTCTAGTTACTATGCCCCCAGCCTCTAGTTACTATGCCCCCAGCCTCTAGTTACTATGCCCCCAGCCTCTAGTTACTATGCCCCCAGCCTCTAGTTACTATGCCCCCAGCCTCTAGTTACTATGCCCCCAGCCTTTAGTTACTATGCCCCCAGCCTCTAGTTACTATGCCCCCAGCCTCTAGTTACTATGCCCCCAGCCTCTAGTTACTATGCCCCAGCCTCTAGTTACTATGCCCCCAGCCTCTAGTTACTATGTCCCCAGCCTTTAGTTACTATGATCCCAGCCTTTAGTTACTATGCCCCTAGCCTTTAGTTACTATGCCCCCAGCCTCTAGTTACTATGCCTTTAGTTACCTTTAGTTACTAGGCCCCCAGCCTCTAGTTACTATGCCCCCAGCCTTTAGTTACTATGCCTTTAGTTACTATGCCCCCAGCCTCTAGTTACTATGCCCCCAGCCTCTAGTTACTATGCCCCCAGCCTCTAGTTACTATGCCCCCAGCCTCTAGTTACTATGCCCCCAGCCTCTAGTTACTATGCCCCCAGCCTCTAGTTACTATGCCCCAGCCTCTAGTTACTATGCCCCCAGCCTCTAGTTACTATGCCCCCAGCCTCTAGTTACTATGCCCCCAGCCTCTAGTTACTATGCCCCCAGCCTCTAGTTACTATGCCCCCAGCCTCAGACTTTAGTTACTATGCCCCCAGCCTCTCTAGTTACTATGCCCCCAGCCTCTAGTTACTATGCCCCCAGCCTCTAGTTACTATGCCCCCAGCCTCTAGTTACTATGCCCCCAGCCTCTAGTAACTATGTCCCCAGCCTTTAGTTACTATGATCCCAGCCTTTAGTTACTATGCCCCCTAGCCTTTAGTTACTATGCCCCCAGCCTCTAGTTACTATGCCCCCAGCCTTTAGTTACTATGAGCCTTTAGTTACTATGCCCCCAGCCTCTAGTTACTATGCCCCCAGCCTCTAGTTACTACTATGTTACTATGCCCCCAGCCTCTAGTTACTATGCCCCCAGCCTCTAGTTACTATGCCCCCAGCCTCTAGTTACTATGCCCCCAGCCTCTAGTTACTATGCCCCCAGCCTCTAGTTACTATGCCCCCAGCCTCTAGTTACTATGCCCCCAGCCTCTAGTTACTATGCCCCCAGCCTCTAGTAACTATGCCCCCAGCCTCTAGTAACTATGTCCCCAGCCTTTAGTTACTATGATCCCAGCCTTTAGTTACTATGCCCCTAGCCTTTAGTTACTATGCCCCAGCCTTTAGTTACTATGCCCCAGCCTTTAGTTACTATGCCCCCAGCCTTTAGTTACTATGCCCTCAGCCTTTAGTTACTATGCCTTTAGTTACTATGCCCCCAGCCTCTAGTTACTATGCCCCCAGCCTCTAGTTACTATGCCCCTAGCCTTTAGTTACTATGCCCCCAGCCTCTAGTTACTATGCCAGCCTCTAGTTACATGCCCCAGCCTAGTTACTATGCCCCCCCCAGCCTCTAGTTACTATGCCCCCAGCCTCTAGTTACTATGCCTTTAGTTACTATGTCCCCAGCCTCTAGTTACTATGCCCCCAGCCTCTAGTTACTATGCCCCCAGCCTCTAGTTACTATGCCCCCAGCCTCTAGTTACTATGCCCCAGCCTCTAGTTACTATGCCCCCCAGCCTCTAGTTACTATGCCCCCAGCCTCTAGTTACTATGCCCCCAGCCTCTAGTTACTATGCCCCCAGCCTCTAGTTACTATGCCCCCAGCCTCTAGTTACTATGCCCCCAGCCTCTAGTTACTATGCCCCCAGCCTCTAGTTACTATGCCCCCAGCCTCTAGTTACTATGCCCCCAGCCTCTAGTTACTATGCCCCCAGCCTCTAGTTACTATGCCCCCAGCCTCTAGTTACT
>NW_024607993.1:42500-44098 GCF_018296145.1 Oncorhynchus tshawytscha
ATTTCTTCCGTTGCTCTGTAAAGTAAAACACAGAGAGGTCTGAGAGTGAGTAGGCTACTAATAAAACCCAAAGTAAAACACAGAGAGGTCTAAGAGTGAGTAGGCTACTAATAAAACCCAAAGTAAAACACAGAGAGGTCTAAGAGTGAGTAGGCTACTAATAAAACCCAAAGTAAAACACAGAGGTCTGAGAGTGAGTAGGCTACTAATAAAACCCAAAGTAAAACACAGAGAGGTCTAAGAGTGAGTAGGCTACTAGTAAAACCCAAAGTAAAACACAGAGAGGTCTAAGAGTGAGTAGGCTACTAATAAAACCCAAAGTAAAACACAGAGAGGTCTGAGAGTGAGTAGGCTACTAATAAAACCCAAAGTAAAACACAGAGAGGTCTAAGAGTGAGTAGGCTACTAGTAAAACCCAAAGTAAAACACAGAGAGGTCTAAGAGTGAGTAGGCTACTAATAAAACCCAAAGTAAAACACAGAGAGGTCTAAGAGTGAGTAGGCTACTAATAAAACCCAAAGTAAAACACAGAGGTCTGAGAGTGAGTAGGCTACTAATAAAACCCAAAGTAAAACACAGAGAGGTCTGAGAGTGAGTAGGCTACTAATAAAACCCAAACACACCCACGGTTGAGTGGTAGAAAGGTTATATTCATAGTAAGTGTAACCTGCCCTGGTTAATCACTGACTTCTGGTCCACATGTTATGTTGCTATAACCCTTGCTCTGAACCCCGCTATGACCCCTGCTATGACCCCCTGATCTGACCCCTGGTATGAGCCCCGCTATGACCCCTAATATGACCCTGGTATGAACCCTGCTATGACCCCTGCTATGAGCCTCGCTAGGAGCCCTGGTATGAGCCTTGCTATGAGCCCTGTTATGAGCTCCGCTATGACCCCTGCTATGACCCCTGCTATGAGCCCCACTCTGACCCCTGCTATGACCCCCGCTATGAGCCCCGCTATGAGCCAAATCATGACAAAACAAAAAGATAATTACTTGACACATTGGAAAAACAGAGCAAACTAGAATGCTATTTGGCCCTACACAGAGAGTACACAGTGGCAGAATACCTGACCACTGTGACTGACACAAACTTAAGGAAAGCTTTGACTATGTACAGACTCAGTGAGCATAGCCTTGCTATTGGGAAAGGCCGCCGTAGGCAGACATGGCTCTCAAGAGAAGACAGGCTATGTGCTCACTGCCCACAAAATGAGGTGGAAACTGAGCTGCACTTCCTAACCTCCTGCCCAATGTATGACCATATTAGAGAGACATATTTCCCTCAGATTACACAGATCCAAAAAGAATTTGAAAACAAACCCAATTTTGATAAACTCCCATATCTACTGGGTGAAATTCCACAGTGTGCATCACAGCAGCAAGATTTGTGACTTGTTGCCACGAGAAAAGGGCAACCAGTGAAGAACACGTACCATTGTAAATACAACCCATATCTATGCTGATTTATTGTTCTTTTTGTACTTGAACTATTTGCACATCATTGCAACACTGTATATATATATATATATATATATATATATATATATATATAATATGACATTTGAAATGTCTTTATTCTTTTGGAACTTGT